>NW_019522682.1:1426551-1429041 GCF_002814215.2 Seriola lalandi dorsalis
GGGGCAGAGAGGGTGGAGGGGGGCACTTGGATGGGGGAGCATGGCAACCAAGAAACCCGACTTGGGAACTGGGAACTGCTTGAAGGCCAAAAAGAAAAAAAAAACAAAAACAAAAAAACAACCTGCAGCCTTTGAGTGGGACAGAAAGCTGTTATCAGACTCAGATATCTGTCTGTTAGCAGAGCAGGAACTCCATCAGCCTTTCATGTCACCACCACAGCATTTGCATTTGTATCATTCACATCCTGTCAGGTCAAACTCTCCTACAGCAAGCTCTGCACACGTATGCCTCAGGGTCATTGCTATACCGCCACACGTCAGCAGCCTTGTTGTGTGTTTAGACTCTGAAGCCCAACAAACCAGTTTCTTGTCCCTGAGTAAACAGTGATATGAATTTCTTTTTTTGACTCACGCCGAAACTGTAGCCCGATAATACCAGTGAGCGAAATTACTGCAGTCCAATTGAAACAAAGTGACACACACTCATTATCTCATATGTGCTTAAGCACCAAGAGTGAGGCACTGAGTCACTCAGGGAGGTGCCCTGACAGACGCAGGAGGCAGCTTAAGGGGAGAAGTGTCACTTTAGTATCCACACCAGAAGAATCTGGGCTCATTCCCAAGAGTTTCTGGGAGAAAAGTTGTGATAATTAGAACCAGGAAGCAACCCAAAGTTTTTACGTGCAGGTTTCCACTCAAACCAACAACACAACAAAACACACTTTATCAGCAAATTAAATGCAAGTCAGTATGTCACTGAGATGCTCATAATAATAATAATAAACAACCTAAACTCGACACAACTTGGCACGAAATATCTCCAAACTCCCACTGGAGGAGTCTCCATTTGGCACAAGAACTACTCTGTCAATTCTAATCGATGGCAGCAGACTGGGAGCGACTCAGCTGTATTTGAACCCAGCATGGCTCGCGCTCAGCGGAGTACATTTCTCCCAGCAGCTCGTAACTACACTACATGTATTTCCCTTTCAACCTGGATGTGGAGCAAATACTGACCATGAATGCGTAATAGCGCGTAATGGTGCGTAATAGCGGAGAGCCCCGTGTGAAAACGTCTGGTTGTTCTACTGTCAAGCGGGATTTACGATGCAGAGTTGATTGTTGATAGAGAGATTATTAAACTGTAACCATCACGACAATTTATCAGTGAGAGAAACATGTAAAAGGCTGTCGACAGTAAACCAAGTGACAAACAGTCAATTTGTCAATCTTGTGTGAGCTGGAGAGAAGCTCGTGATGGTTGCAATCCAAAGAAAATGTAACTACATGATGTGCATTGTTACAAATTGATGTAAAACAGGTTGATTCTTAAACTCTACATATATAAAGTGCAGTTTAGGTTTTGCTTTTTATAAGTGGAACACTTTGATTTTTAGCTCTTTCAATGCTGCAAACTGAGCTCGGAGTGTTCAGGTTACACCCAGACACCCCGAGCTACTGCACCTTCAAACCGGGCAGCGTCAAGGGTGAAGTCCGCCGCCTTCAGCGGGCGGAGGGAGCGAGCGCCAGTGTGCCGGTGCGTCCCTGTGAGAAGAGCAGGCGGACGGGGTTACTTACTTGGGGTTGGTCCGGTTCCAGTAGACGGCGTAGCGGTCGGACACCACCTTGGAAGCCGGGTCCTGGCCGTACACACACATCCCAATGATGAGGATGAGGAAGAGGATCATTTCCACCTGCGGCATATTTGCTCTGGAACTCCGATGAAGCCAAATCGATTACAGTCCCTCCCGCTTCGGGTTTTAAAGGTTCTAATGGATGGTGGTGGTGAAATGCTGTGATGTGAGGGGATGAGAGTCCACTTAGTCCCGGCACAGATGTATCTCCTTCCTCACTGTTTATAATAATAAAAAAAAACTAAATTCTCTTCTTTTAAAACAGTGTTTTCTTGCTCAGCCCGCGTTTTCACACTCAGATCGTTCACTCTTCACGCGCTTTAATAGAGACAGTTCTTCTGAAACTAGTGAACAGACAGTGAAAATCCACAATTATTCTGCCCGCACCACGAACAGTCTCCCTCCGGCTCAACTCTGCTCCGCGCAGCGAACAGTTTCTCCAACTCGCAACTGAATTTCCCAGAAGAGGAGGCAGAGAAATCAGAGAAATAAATGTTCCACAACACAGAGATGAAGAGAGCAGAGAAACAGTCCCCGCGCGCTCGGGCTCTCCGCTCCTGATCAGCGTGGATCACCAAGGAGCCGAAAAGAAGAAGAGTCAAACCCGCAGCTTCGGCTCCGTCTGAACCCGCTGCTGCCCTGCCGAATAACAACGCACGCACTTGATCAAACCTCTCCGCAGCGCGTACACGCACACGACGTCCAGGTTAAATGACGAGCGGCTCCGCCACATAACCGAGAGCGCACGAGAAGCGGTGTTACCAATCTGGAAGAACCAAACCAAGTCAGCAGCGCTGTGGCTCCTGCGGCCATGCTCTCCCGGACCAACCCCCCCTCCTCCAACTCCTCCACCCCC
>NW_019522682.1:1429061-1487125 GCF_002814215.2 Seriola lalandi dorsalis
CCCAATCCCTCTCTCTCCCCCTCTTTCTCTCTCTCCCTCCTCCCTCCTACTGTGCCAGCCGGGGCACACTGTAAAAAGTGTTCGTCTTTGCGCTTGAGGCGTTCGGTCTCAAAAACTGTTGAATCACGTGCAGCTCGTTTTCTCAAATGAAGAAAACTGATGAATGGATTCACCAGCTCCGCTTTAGATCCGGTTTATGGTAAATGCATTTCACATGTGTCAGAAAATCACCTCAAAGTGGATCAGTCCGCTTCGGAAAAGACATTCAAATGTCTGCAATTCAGGCAGAAAACGTCGGATTTGTTGCGTGCACGGCGAGTGATGTCACTCTCAACTTTCTCCAGACGGGATTTTTAGCGCAGCCGCTGCGCCGCTGTTTGTTGTGACCGCGGATATTTCTTGCAGTGTACAGTTTCACGGTTGCGCACAGTCTCATTGGCTCGGATTTTGAATGACGGGCGTCTCGCTTACAAAAACAACATCCCTCCTCCTGGGGGGTATCTGTGCTTCCCAGGGCCGGCAGACAGATCCCAGATCATTTCATAAACATGCTGCAAAATAAGTCCCCTCCCCTTTTTCACTGTCTCAACATTATTTCAGTAAAAATCTGTCCGAGTTTGACTTTCTCACGTTTGTCCTTTAAAGTTGCTTTGCTTCAACTGCGCCATAACCAAAGTTGAGCTGTTTCCAATGCTAGTTTTATGACTTTATTGTCAGCAGTTTCATTAGTCTCCCATTGTTCTCTCGTGCGTCAAACAAGCTTCAACTGGTTTCAATACAGTGTACGTGCACGACTGCCCTGAAAACCAGCGTGTATGATAAGTATCTCAGCTGGCAGAGTTTTCACTTGTTTTGGGGAATACATTATTTCCATGCATGACTCAAAAACAGCCGCACATCTCTACTGTCAGCACATTTTATTCTCAGCATCTTTATTGGCCACACATTCATCTAGCAGACATTATAAAACTTCAAGTCTCCCGCAGGTTTTCAGGGCTGTGGATCTGCAGTGAGCTGTGCAGCTGCTTGGGTTCATGACTCACTGCGCCACGTAGTGGTGGTGATGGGAAAACCACCACAAGTTGCCTGATGCTCCATGGTGAGTCTTTTTCGCATGGATTTAATACTGTGCTCATTAAAGAGGAGGCAGTTTTAACTGTTCATCTCCTGGATGGTAAAAAAAACCAAAATTGGATTATAAAGTATTTACACTGCATGAATATCACCAGGTGGAAAGCAGAGTCCATTAGTGAGTGAGTGCAGAGACACATGAGCTCAGACTAATCCTCCTCATAACAACAGTACCACCGAGGAAGCTGGTCTGGGCTTAACAGGAGGATTGTAAACTTTATTGAGACACTGAACAGTCTCCTCAAAACGGAGGCTCCTGTTCACAAACAGCCTGATTTATTCCACCCGAACAGGCTCCATGAACTCCATCTAGCCCGGTTCAGAGTTTCCCCTCCATCTGTTTGGCCCCTGGTACCCCCAGTGTGTACACTTACTTTAAAGCTGTTGGGCCTCTCAGAGCACAAAATGAAATAGCCTTTATAAACGCGACAGTTAAAGGGACGAGTAGGAATACTTTTTTTTTTTCATTTTACCGGGACACAAGCCCTGGGGTGAGCACCTGCGAAATGAAGTGAAATAGAAAAGGCCATCGGGTTGATATCACATCAAGGGCTCTATACATATCACATCAAATGCTTTATTGGCTGTGACTGAGCGGCACAGTGGCCGAGAGCTCCACAGAGTGAGATAACTGCAGCAGGTTTGTATCCACCGAGGACCTTTATAGATCAAATGCGCATGTTATCTCAACATATGTGCAGCTGTTGCACGTTCAGCTGCTAGATGTGTCACTAACTTTGCCTGTAGTTTGGTGCTGTGCATATAGCTGAATTGAGTTGTCTACAATTACAGCTTAGGAGTGTTTCATAAGGCTGAACCAGAAAATCAGGTTTTACTGTGAAAGCATGAACAAACTGAACCAGCGGTAAACAGTGTCATTAATCCAGATTAGAGCTGCTGAGATCAGGATACATCAAGTCTGGTTCATGACTTTCAAACAAAAGGCCTTGAACATGAAGCACAGATAAAAAAAAAAAATAAAAAAAAAGCAAGCTATATGGATAAAACTGTGATGTTTCCAGCCACAGAGCAGCACGACACAACAACAGAAGTTCACAAAAACCCCTGTGAAGTGTTAGTGCATCCTGTAAACCAACAGTGACCTCATGCTTTTGACACAAGTAGAGATAAAAAAATAAAAAAAAAACACTGGTCGCCTCTGTTTGCTCAGTGTGTCTGTAATCTTCCCCCCGTCGGCTCAAGTCCTGCATGAGGAGTGAGTTTTCTCACAGAACAGCTGCTCAAAATGAATGAAAGTGTGAATGCAGACACAACGTGACATTAACCGGCTTTGACACATGAAATACAACCACAGTCTAGTGATGTATTTTATAGCAAGAAAATAAGTAAGATAGTGTTGTTGGGGTTTTTTTTAACCCGAGTGTATTAGGCTACTTTGTCAGCCTCCATATGACGGTTGTACTTCAGAGCGGCTGTTCACCCTTCATATTTGAAGTAATACGATTTCAGGGTGCCTGTTTCTTTAAATGTATTAAAGTGACAGGTTTTAATTACGCAACAGAAAGGTAAAATAGGAACCTTTATGTAGGAACCCTCTTCAGTCTGACGGATTGACTGTAAGACTGGCTAATCCTGAGGTGAAGCTAAGCCTGAAAACAAACCTGACCAGCGCTAGGCTAGTCTGATAACTTAAATCAGGCTTATTTAATCCTCCTGTATGAAATAAAGTTTCCTGAAAATGAGCTTGAAGCTTTAGTGATGTAAGTCGCTTTGGACGAAAGCATCTGCTAAATGAAGCAAATGTAATGTAACACAAAGTAAAAAGAGCCTGACTTACTGAAATAAACCTGCACAGGTAATCAGGTTTTATGAAACCCTTCTCTGTACTTTTGACTGTCCTTTGCATCTAAAAAAAAAAAAACACGTAAATCAAACTCGACAGCATTGCATTCA
The DNA here is from genome assembly GCF_002814215.2 of Seriola lalandi dorsalis. Classification (NCBI taxonomy): domain Eukaryota; kingdom Metazoa; phylum Chordata; class Actinopteri; order Carangiformes; family Carangidae; genus Seriola; species Seriola lalandi. The sequence goes on from NW_019522682.1 coordinate 1,432,107, forward strand.
TCTTCCAGGGGTCCTTTTTTTACAGTAAAAAAAAACCCCACAAGCTGTTCGGGTGTCGAGGTGAGGTCACTGCATGTGTACGTGGATGCACATGTCCGTATGTCCTGTAATTGCAGTATATAGGCTACAACCCTGCAGGTCTGAGTGTTTTTGCGTTCTTTTGTGCACGTGTGTGTGTGTTTATGTGTGAACATCAGGCTGATCATCCACCTCACACAGGCAGACTAATCCATGAGCTATAATCACCTCATCTCAGCAGCTAAAGTGCCTGTGCTACTTCATTTATGCCTGATGTATGTCTGTGTCCCCCAAGACAATGGAGTTATTATGAATTAGGGTCAGTGGGGCTGCCAGCACAACACACAGTGGTGCATTTTAATGCTTCTCATGGCCTTATGAGTCCACTGTAACGCTCATGGAGGAGTGAGAGTCTATATGAAGTGTTTCACACACAATTTTGCCACAGGACGTGGAATCACTTGAAGCAGAGTGAGGGCAGCAAGAAGAGCTGCAGATCGTTCTGATATTGTTTCCCTGGTGTGTATGAATGCAAGCTGTAATAAAGCAGTACCATCAAAGTGCCACTGAGTGTTTATGTTGTGACACAGACATTACAACCCCTCAGTGCTCCTCTATTAGCAGCTGGTAAACACAGTGTAATGACGTTCGGCTCTGCAAAGAAAAATCCATTTTGATATTCTGATCTCTTTCTATGAACAAACTGTTTCTTTTTCTCAACAGTTAAGTTAAGTTGCTGAAACCACTTGAGATGTTTGTATTTTGTGGATTGATTTGAGTTTTGACAAAATTTCACCAAAGATCTTTTAGGATTACTCACACCAGTGGCATGTGGGGACTTTTACAGGCAGGCAGCAGAGCCGAACAAAGATCTCGATGTGTGATTCAGCTGTTTACACCAATGAGAAAAATGGACCAGACTACCTTTTTTTTCTAAATCTGAATTTTTTTTTCCACTGAGTGGCCCAAAATGCAGCTGTTAGTAAATTTACCAAAAGTAACTGGAAGCTGATTTTTTCCTTTAAGTAGACAGTTTTTCCCAGTATACAGCTCACAGTTTACAGCTGTTACCAGTCTAGAAGAAACGTTGCGAGTACCACATCAAACTTCATTCCTTTACTCGCCAAGATCTGTCTCCAGCTGTGAACAAAGCAACACTAATGTGTCACTCTTGTCTCTATCACTTGTTTTGTTCTACTGTTAACATGCTAACCAGCTAGCCACGGCCCGTCTCATCACTTTTCGATATCGAGTCGGTGTAACCTCCAATCTGCCCTGAAGATGAAGACGTCTGTTATGGCTAAAAAAAACTGTCCAAAAGTAGTTTCTGATGCTCTGGATATAAAACAAAATCAGCGTCTGGGGGAAAGATTACAGTCCAAAACACGAAAGTGATCGACAGCGAGGACGTGCCTACCTTCTCGCCTGTGCACACCAAGCCAATTGGGAATGTCAGTTTCGGAAAGTAACAGAAATTGTCCTGAAAGATGTGGAGGGAGGGGTCGTAGATGACGCATACTGACAGCATAGGCTATCTCACCCTGTCTCCTTAATAAGACTTCATTTTCAACTACAGGCTGATTCACATTTATTTGTCTCTGTTTAAGGGAATCTAAAAGCACCTGGTTACGTTGGGGAAAGTGTAAGAGTTCAAAGTTAGCGAGACGTTTACTTTTTCAATATTTAATTCAAACCACCAACTTTCTCCAACCAAAGTGTCTTCATAGCTTAAACCAAATCACAAGCACATCAGCCCAGCTGCATTATACGCCCACCATCCAGAGAACATTAACACTGCCTGGGTTTGTTGTTTTTTTTCAGTGAAAATTATCTTTAACATCCAATTGACTGATTTCACCAAAGCACTGTGTTGGTTCATTATCACTTCCTTCCACTCTGAAACAAGACTAGGTCATATGGGTAGGTCTGCATGGCTGTGTCACTGTTACCGCTGTAAACAACTGACATCATTGTGTCGTATTTGTAATTCTGCCTAGTGTCAGCTGGTTTCAGGCTCTTATCTGTTTGTTTCTCTCCTCCTCTCTGTGCTTACGTATACAGTATTTTAATACAGCCGAATTTCCAGGAAAGCTGCTTTCATTTCCATGTTTTTCTGTTTCTGTTGTCAGACAATGGAACAAGTTTGAAATAGTGAAACTCGGCCTACTACATATTAACCAGCGGTAACTTTCAAGCTGCTGCTCTGCTGATAAAACCCTGATTTTACCACAGCGACAGAAAAGCTTTCTTATTTTGTTTGTCACAAAGCAAACAGCCTCCATGTGGGTAACAAACTGCTGCTGCGCCTCTTCGCCATTCACTGAACAGAGTCGACACAGAGAGAGTTGTGCCTCTCACTTGCAGGGCAGTACTGGAGACTCTCTTCTAAGTAGCCATGGTTTGTCTAAAAAATTGCTGGATTTGTCACTAGGGGCTTTTTTGAAAATAAGCCTCAAATTCGCAATTCGTTTCCAACACTGCAGGATGTAAACAACCCCCCAATAGAAACTTTTATGTGCCATTCATTTTGAAAGACCAATGGCGATTGAGGGATACTCCAACACTCGGCCGGCCGACCAATGTTGCAGTTTGATTATTAAACTCTATCACTCAGTCAGTCAGTCAGTGAGTCAGTCATGGACGTTTACATTTTTAGGGCTGGTCCAGCCGAAACAACATAAGTGAGCAGCATTGACATATATTACATTATCAGTTTGCTGCCGTAATGAACATTTTTGTATCTGCAATTATTTAACTATAACTGTAAAATACACTATACTATACTATTCTATATTTATAAATCTAACATCACTGAAAGCTCATGGACAGTGCTGGCTATGTAGCAGTTGTATTTATCCTATAAAAATATTATAGTTTTTCACACCATACCCTTTCCAATGTGGCAGGTAGAAATCCCCATGAGACTGGGCTGGGCTGATATTTCAATTTTTCATTTTTTCATTTTTTTATTTAAAACCATCAAATCACAGCCTGCTCTGCTTCTTCTCTCTTGTTCTAAGCCCACAGTGTGTTCTGGTAACCTGCCCGAACGGCAGATTAATGCCTGGTAGTGGTTATGGTCACTTAACATTCAACAGGCCCTGCTCTGCTACTTTTCAGAAGGTTTTTGGGAAAAAAAAAAAAAAAAAAGTCAGACCAGGCACTGCTATTGGAATAAACTTTGCATTAAACACTGACTGATGAGTCATGTACTTCCCTTTCCGTCTATCTATTGTTCTCACTGTGCATTTGACTTAGTTTTACTTCCTCTTTTCTTCATTTCCAACTGCTTGTAATGCTATCACCATCCCTTCATGGAAAAGTAAATGTTTATCTCTCCCCCAAGGGAGCGGTTTATTCCTCCATCTCTCTCTCTCTCTTCATCGCTCTGTCTAAAACTCCAGTGTGAACCTTCGCAGCTGGCCCTGGATACGGCCCTGTGCAGGATGTAGGTGTTGAGGTTAGAAGAAGAATAGCCTCTAAATAAAGAATTTTTGGCTGTGGTGAAAAATATACAAATTAAAGTGAAATAGGAGTTGAGAGAGACGGGGTGTGAGGAAGATGCACGATGACAGGCAAACTCAGATCCCAAAAGACGTGGGAGGTCCGAGTTATTCCTGTCGAATCTGCACTTGTAGGTCTGTGTGTGGCACCTGGTTGAACTCTTTTTGTATACATGACCTCTGCAAACACAAATACACAAGCTCACACAAAAGCCTGAGAGTGTGTGTAAGCTCACACAACGACAGGAGCCACACAAACACACGCACACACACACACACGCGCTTCACATGTTTTATGGAGAAAAAACTCCTCTCCATCCATGTTTTCACAGGGATGTTTCCCTGCATGTAGGTAAGTAACGTATGTGACCCGTGGAGCCAGCCCTGCTTAAAGTCATTCAGACTGAGGGCTGCTGACACTGGAATGTTAGCTATGTTGGGGGGGGGGGGGTTTCACACCACATTTGTACATTTATACCAGTGGCGTGCATAGAGGGTGGTGGTGGGATGAAGCGCTCCCTTGTTTGGAGCCTTTATATTCCATAGCACATGTCATTGTCTCTTGTCACACCACATGGTGGCCCAAATGCCCTTCTGATTCACCACAGAGCACCTTTGCCCCCAATTGCCCCTTTATTTGGCCCGAGCATCCATCCTTGTGATCGACAAAAGCGCCTTGAAGTGCACCTGTGATCGGCTCAAGTGCCATTCTGGTCAGCTCAAGTACAACTCCGGTCAACCAAAGGGCACCATCAGATGTGCCTAGTCATCTTCTGGTCAGAGGTACCTCAGTTGACCCTCCTGTCATCCAAATTGCCCCTCTAGTGAGCCCAAGGGCCTCTCTGGTGGACCAAAGTACCCTTGGGGCAGTTGAAGGGGGGCAAAGAATCCCTCCAGTCGACGCTGCCACGCTGGTCTAACAACATTCACCTCTGGTCAACCACCAAACAATGTGCCCCAGTTGTCAACCTCAGCTCGATTAAAGTGCAAATGCTCTCTGGTCAACTCGAGTGACTCTCTGGTCAAGCAAATTGCCATTCTTGTGAGCCGAAGCTCCACTGTGGTGGAGTCAGCTCACCCATCTGTCCAGCCCATGCACCTCTCTGGTTGATCAAAGTGCCCCGAGTGCCCCTGTGGTAGATCGATGTGTAGTTCTGATCGACTTAAGTGCCATGCTGGTCGACTAATGTGCCCCTTCTGTGCAAGTGTTCATGCACCTGACCACCAAGTTGCCCTTATGATGAGTTTCAGTGCTCCTCTGCTCAACTAAGAGCCCCCAAGTGAACCTCTGGTTGACCAAGTCCCCCACATCCAGTCAGACCAAGTACCACTCCGGTCAGCCCAAGTTTGCCTCTGGTTAACCGTTTCCCCCAAAAGCACCTTTGGTAAACCCGGTAAGTGTATCTTAGTCATCCAAAGTGCCCCTGTGGCCCGGCCAAGTGCCCGTTCAATGAGCCAAAGTGCCCTTGTGGTCATCTCAAAGGCCTTTTGTGTGACAATGAGACAAAACACGAGGCGGAAGAGGTGTGCCTTTATCACCCCTCTGCCGTCAGGCTACATCCAAACTAATGAGTTTTAGTTTTAAAATGTATCACTTTTGAGAGAGAGTTTGCAGATATTTCCTGAATGCTGCTGGTCCTGTTTTCACTTGAAAACTCCAGGGTTGCGTTTTAATCTGGACGTGCAAAAACTGAGACTTTGGGAAACAATGATGCAGATACCCCATGCTTCCCTGATTCACCACATTTATATCATCCAACCATTTTCCAGATGAAAACAACCTTTCCACTGCCATGACAACCTTATACTCATATTACTTTCATTAGCAGTTCCCCCTTGTTGTCAGTCAAAGCAAATGTAACCCACTCGTGGGTGCGCTATACTCTAGGTTCGGAAGGAGCTAAGCAGTAGAGTACAATCACCATAAACACAAGAGGCACGAGTTTAGTTAACTGCAGCTTTAGTTTCTGTTCAGAATGCAGAACACAATTTTCACAAATATGAAAAATAACAAAATGACCCTTAAACATAAAATAAATTGTCCTTATGTGTGACTTAGTCACTCTTCAATTTCTTTCAATGTCTGATGATCAAAGTCAATGTTGTTTCGCTCAAAGTCAAGTTTAAGTCCAAATCAGGCTGAAACCTGATCTATCAGTCTGTTTAGTCAAAGAGCACTCCAAGTCTGCTGTGAGTTCGAGCTGTATCAGTCACGAGGAACAACACAATCCTACCACAAGTAGAAAGTAGATCCGCTGTTTCAGTGGAATCCTAGTTCTGAGTTCCTGGTATCAACTGGGTGGCTCGCCATCTACTGGAACTGTTGTACGACTCCTCCATAGGATTTCTCACTCAACCCAAAAACCAGACCTGCATTTACAACACAGGTTTAGTTTCTATTCTCCTTATCTTATTTCTTAATGCAATGCAATTAGTTATATTTTCTCTTTAAAGTTGTACAACATTATCCTAGATAATAACATCTAAATAAGACTGAATGTATTTTCAACATTATGACAAGCATGTTATTTTCTAGCTCAACATCTCAATTCAATCTTAATGACATTAGAATTATTTTGCTCTAACGGAATACAATCATTATATTAACAATTTACAAATATTAAACACGAAAACATGAATTAACCTGTTCCAGCTTAACCAATATTTAAGTAATAATACAAAACATTACACAATAACATTTACTAACGTTACCTTCAATGTGTATTTTCCCTTTATTTTCCTTTCCAATTATTGTCTATCTCACCATGTAGGTAAAATAAGTTTTTAACAAGTTTTTAATTTTAACATGAATTCAATTTTACAACATACTACTTTTTTAATCAACATTACTGCTGGACAGTATTTTAATACTTCTAGTAGCATGAAAAGTGAAGAGGTTAGGCTCTCCACAGTAATATACATTTCCGATTTTTCCTTTACAATAAAATGACTACTTTTAACACATATTCTAAATATTATGCATCAATTATGCATCTTCTTAAAATTGTAATATTTATTAACCACAATAGGATATTAAATTGAACTCTCAATGTAACAATTTCCATGGTAACACTTAGCAATTAGCCAAGCAGCACCGGGAAAGCTAGCTTACCGAGACACGAGGAATGGAAACTCAATTCAAAAGAACGGCACTCCTCCCGGTCCGCGGCTCCCGCAGTACAACTGCTTCACTGTTTAACTTTTATGACTTAGTTTTCACTCTTTTTACACTTTGTTGTACAGGTCACAACACAGTAGTTTCTCTCAATATGTCGACTTGTCTCCCGCATCTCTCTCGTCACAGCACTTCCCTTTTCTCATACACACGCTCACTCACCCTAGGACCTTAGGTGAGGCAGGTAAGGGGGGCCTGATTAGAAAATTAGGGAATTTTAACTAAATTATCACAACTATAATATTAAATTGCAGAAAATAAAATGTTAACTTAAAACTTAAATTAATAATTCAAATATTTATAGTTGTTATTAGTTTATAAAATAATTCCTATTCTAACCCATTATTTCCAGCAGGGTTACACAAAGAAATATCTGGTTTTACTTTTTGCTTTTGTTGTTCCTGCATCGTTTTTTTGTTTTTGTGTTTTTTAGGATCAGATCTATGCAGCCTCATTCAAAAACCCGGAAGAGACACAGCTGTGGGTGACCGCTTCAAACACTAAATAAGAGGGTGTCACCCGAATCACTGCCAAATCTGCCTCAGGGAGTCACAGACTGTGGAGCTGAAGGTCCAGAGCTCATCTGCTCATTGATCGGCCCTTATTGCCCTTTCAATCAATCCACTCACTCCCATTCTCATAACACAATTTTGTCAGCCTGAAATTAGCTTATTTCTAAAACCGCAGGAGCCGAGATTAGATTTGGGGAGAGGAATAAAGACAGAATGATTTACATTAACTGAGTCATATTCTGTGCCAGCACCCAGGTCTTAGCCCCTCTTGAGAACCAGAAAAACATCCTGTACAATGTTTGGGGGACCTGTAAACAAAAGCAGAAATCAGCTTGGCAAGAAATGACCCTTTGAAGTAGCTTGTTGAGTTAATCTCTATCAAAGTGATTTATAATACATGCAGCACTCACACCTTTCAGTCTATCGAATGAAAAGGTCTGGATATTAGCGTAGCCAGCTTTTATTCATTAGCCTTTGATCTGAGGCACTTTAATCTGAAGTGGGTGCTTGATCATAACAGGACATGGGGGAGCCGTGAATCGGACTACTAGAGCAAAATCGCTCCAAGCGCAGTAAAATTGATCTGAAGCCAGTGATCGAAAGGACTCATGAGCTCATGTGTCTTTGGGATGAATGAGGCAGGGCTGGGGGCTGAAGGGGGCTTCCATTGGCAGGTCAAGATCTCAACCTGACAGGGTCCTGGAAGGGAGGAGGGGGGCGGCTGGGGCTATGGAAGGGCAGGAGGGAATACATTGTCTGGCTTCGCTTCCGACAGATATCTGATCCCCCTCCGGGAAGGCCTGTGTGAAAATGAAACAGACACTTTTCAATAAAGTTGGAGGCCTTTATCACAGGCTTTGAAAATAAATGTCTTGTGCTGCGGTCAGCTTGAGGAAGAGCCCCTGATATCAAAACAAAAACATAACATAAACTACAACAATAATTTGAGGAGCGACTTCAGCATAGATCATGGAAAACACACAGTAACTCAAATAAACTACTACGTTATGGTGTGTTGATGTAAGTATATGATACTTTTAATATAAAGGAAATAAGATTTAAACATAACCAGGACAGCCATCAAGAAACGAATTGATCTTCCCTACAAGACTTGCTCTAGGGCTGCGACCAACATTTATTTTCACTATCAGGTCATTTCATTGTTACTTTCCCCATTAACCATTTTCCATATAAAAGATTAAATAAAGGAAATAGTTTTGGAAAAATACCAGTCACGAAGCCCAAGTTGAGATATTCATACAGCTTGCTTGCTTTGAAGTTCCTCTTTAGACATGTTTAAAACTATGTGAAAAATACTCTGCTATGATTAATATTTTGTTTAACATGGTTTTCCCACATAAAAAGTGAAAAAAAACAAAAAAAGGATAGACAGATAAGGCCTCGTGCCCCGCCCACCACCTCTGCTTGTGCTAGGACGACAGGTGAAAGAGCAGAGAGCATCAAGATGGTTAGAGGAGGCAACATCAGAGAGACTCGGCCACATGTTTGAGCCTCTTTCAGACCCAGACTCAGATGAGGAGTCTGTTGAGACCAGAACCAGAGACTAGCAGACGGATCACAACGGTTAGCGTAGTTAGCGTCTTTTATTTCTTTGTGTTGTCTGTTAGCTTGTAACTGGCAGTGACTAATGCTAACTCTCCTCTCTGTACACAGGGTTTTGGGTTTATTTAGCCCCGCCCCCCTTCCCCACAAGTTGACAGCATTGGTTGCTTTGTAATTGTAGTTGCTTTTGTAACTTTTGCTTAAAAATGACTTAAACTGCTGCTAACTACTCACCTGTCCAGCAAATAATTAATGAATTGACTGATTGTTTCAGCTCTAACTCACACCAAAACTTAAAACAAACTGGGACACCAACTGCAAAACAGGCCTTATCAGCCAGCAAAGGTCAACGACCTCACTAAGGGTCTAATGGCTAAATGGAAGTAAATTCCTGCAGCCAGGTTCCAAAATGCGGAGGTTGTTATAGCACCATGTGGGTTTCTTAGGCTGTCATATATGTGGGGGTAATTTAGTGTCTGCATGCTGTTGGCCATGCAGCGTGAAGTGCAGCCCTCAAGTAGTGACGACTGTTTCACCTGCAGTGAGGAGAAAACAGTGTCAGGAGCTGAAAGTGGAGCTGCAGAATCACTGTCTACTTAATGATGATGGAGCCCAGTCTCATACATCACTATTAATGCTGAAGACTCACATGAAAAAGAAGCTGACCAATTAGGAAGCAGCTGATCCTGAATAGCAGCTGGTAGTATCAGGAACAAACCCTGCATGTTGCCTTGAGGGAAAATACATTGATTAAAAGAAATGCTTGTGTAATTCATATTTAACATACAGCTGATTAACCCTAATATGGATTGAAACACAATTTAATAAAAAAAAAACCACTGAGCGCCAAGTACGAGCTGTCGGCCCCACTCTTCCTCATTTGTATATCTGTGACTTTCAAAGTTTGGCTCGGCACCAAGAATTCCTGCACAGCTTCCTGCGAGCAAACTCAAATCATCACGAACCTGTCAAACAGCCAACGGGAACCAGCTGCCAGGTGTAGCAACGGTGGCAGCGATTGGTGGGACATGTGGTAACACCAGCATGTGGGCGACACAGATGATGCCACTCCAAAGATCACCTGAAAGCAGTCATCGGCGTTTACTGACATTTCTCCGCTCTGTGTAAAAATAAATAATCATCTGCGGCAGGTGGTACGTTGAGATAGAGCTTGTGCCCACACGTCATACAGAAACACAGCTCCGTGGTGTTCTGGGCATAAAATTGACAAATATGTGATATATGTTTCACATTTGATGGCGCCTAAAAGAGTTTTTTTAAATTGACATTATTGTTATCTTATCATTGACTTTCAACTCAAGTTATCCCCTGGACTAAAGTTTTACATTTCATTTTAATTTTGTGCTTGTTCCAATGGAAGTTGTCTCTTTTTAACACAAAACTTTTGATATAACAGCATATTTAAACATCCCCTCGCTGAGCTAAATCTAAAATATATCTGCTCCATATTGGGGTGTGCATGCATAACTTGTAGATGTTATTACATCGCAGCTACTTCACAACTCTCTGCTTCTCCTAATTAGCAGACAGCCTGCGGAGAAGTGTGGGGCTGAGGTGACTCTGCATTGGCTGTGGCTGGTAATGATGGATCACAGGCGTCTGTGCCAGCCCAGCAGAGCGGAGCAGCCAGGACTCAGTGGAGAGAGAGCTGCAAAATGTCTGCATGTTAGCTACTGACGCTGCCTTGGAGTGAGTCAAGGAATCTGTTGCTGTCCGAATTCAAGAAATAATATAAGTTGTTATTGTTTCCAATGGAAATAAGTTTGATTTAAGAGCTGCCTACAGTCCGGTGATTAAAAGTCCTGTTATTATTTTAAGGTAGATGTCCATGTGTTGTTTGATTATAAAGCAGGTCTAGGTTCTATATTAATACTGTGAAAGCATCAAAGTGCTCAGTCCACAGAGAAATGCACACAGCCTGTATTCAGAAACCGAGCCTTAAAACGAGCAGTCAGGACTTCTGTAACTTTGTGATGTCACAACAAAACAGTCACTGCCCTCAGCCACACCCTAAGCCCTGCCCACCAGGACCCACCATCCAACCTTGCAGGATTTGGTTTCTCTGAGTGTTTACCTGAAACCTGCTATATTTTTATTGGATCACGCAGAAAACAGTCAGCCAATCAGAAGAGAGGCTCAGAGCCTCCTCTCTTCTGATTGGCTCACCAACCTGTTGTTACAAGAGCTCCAGAGAGAAGCTTGAGAGAGGAGATGTAAAACTACACTGAGATGGTTTTTGGTTCTTAGAGCCACAAATATATCTTCTTATGGATCAACACTTCAAATAAAACACAGGAGAAGTGTAACTCTCTGTGGGCTGTGTGCATCATTTCTCTGTGGACTGAGGCTTTGATACTTTCACAGTATGAATATAGAACCTAGACCTGCTTTATAATCAGAAAGGACATGGAAATCTCACTTCATGCAATATGGGACCTTTATGAATTATCGTTTTTCAAATGTCCCACACAATCAAAGAAACCAAAGACATTTGGACACTGAACATCAATGTCAGACAGACTCTGGAGAGAGTCCATAGACCACTTGTACAACAGATCTGGTGACTGTACATTGGTGTAGAATTTTCTGCCTCATCTTAGGACCTGTTTTGATCATTTGGCCCCCTCTGGATTTGGTAATTTTCTATTAGTCGCATACAGTATAATATTACATCACATAGTCAGGCTCTAAGTGCAATAATTAGTGTCTGAGCACTAATAGCATAACTTTTCAATTATCTCCCACAATGGGTGAAACCAAGTATTGTAACATTTTCATTCCTTGTAGTATTTGAATGCCTGTAATCACCCTGTCATTCATGCCAAGCAGAATATAGTTTCTCAAGAAAAAATGTTCTCAGCAGGCAGAGACAGACTTTACCAGTGCACCGGTAGTCCCCTAGGGGCCCCAACAACCAACGGCCTCCAAAAGACATGTATATACTGATTTTTTTTTTTTTTCAAAGTTATGTTTCCAAATATCTCATGGAAACACACTTTTCCTGTTGATACAAATACCATTCCTGCTCACTGTAAACCTGTGAGCTTCCTGTAAAAGCAGACTGATGTGGCAGTTTACGGCAAAGGCTCTTGTAACAGTTCTCACAACAAAAATGAAACACATTTATCCGAGTGAGGCAGAGAAAAGACACAGGGAGCAGGGAATCAAGAAGCAAATTGTCAAACTCCCAAAGGAAATGTTTTTTTATTTGTTTGGGGGTTTTTTTGTTTTGTTTTTTTGAGTCTCTACAGTCGACTATGTTGGACAAAATCAAATAAATAAACATACAAAACAACTGCCTGTGAAAAGATGTGACACAGGTGGGTGTGATTGTGAAAGGAAATAAGCTCAGAAGAGAGGGACAATAGAAAGTAAGAAACCCCATGAGTAACTATTGTGCCTGCTTCAAGCCTCCAAAACATGTTTTGTTATTGCTGGTTACACTCTACAGACAACAATCACCTGATACTGAAGAAAAAGTGTGAGCTGATAATTATGATGTTTAAGTAGCTCTTTGTCAAGACAATAAACAGATTTATGGACACTAGAGATCATGACATCACTGGGTGATGTCTGTGAGGAGATAGTGTGACATTTGTGGTAAAGAGTGTAAATCAGGGGGACCAACATTACTGCAAATCTTTGAATGTTAATGTATTTGTTCAGAGCATTTTATCTGTGTATGAAAAATGTATTCATGTTTATGTAGACCCCTAGAACACACACATTCAAGGTGCCGTTGTCATGTTACATCACTTTATAAGAATACTTACAGTGTGGGGTATGGAACAAGCGGCGAACCTCCGAGGCTGAAAAATGAAGCCAACATGGAAGCGCCAAAAACTGCAGTTCCTCTAACGACCACTAGAGTCTGACTCCAACAATGGGTCGATCCCCATCGACTCCCATGTTAAAATGCCCGACTAGAACGCAGAAATAAACATGTTTACAGCCTGGTACGAAAACAGTATTCATCTCTATAATTTCCTCCTTCATGAGAACTGTATGGGGTGAATTTTTATATAACTCATCCATTTAAATTTTATTAAGGCTTAAAGTTTTGCATAATTGCCCAGTTGTGGATCAGCCAGGAGTTAAGCAGAGTCAGGTACTGCCAAGATGGCGACGGTGGAGCAGCCGACTCTGAGCTTCAAAACATTTCTTCAGAAACCTGTGGGTGACGTCACGGGCGCTACATCAATCTTTATAGTCAATGTTATGGAAGCACTGAGAAGCAAGTTTGTTTGTTTTTTTGTAATTTTCATGTTGGCCACAAGAGGCTGTGATTATTTTTTTCAATTGCCAAAGCCCTGAGAGACCAGTGAAATTTGTAATATCCAAGAAGCTAAAGTGCATTCATGTGTCTGTTAGAGGTGATTGTTAATTTCTCCATGTACTCTAACATAAGGTACATATATTATGTGTAAGCAAGTTATGTAACATACTGTTATGTCTTTCTGCTGGCTAGAAATGTATTCTAATATTCTTTGTTTTTGTAATACGCAAATTTATTGCGTATTACAAAAACAAACACTTGCCTTGCAGGGCTTCCATGGTGGAGCAACAGAGGGGGAATAAAAATCTTATACATCCACTAATCCAATAATTATCATGGCAGCTAATAAATCTGATAAATGATGGCGCTGATGTGATTGCATTAGGGAATTCCTTGTAAGAAGCTGTGAGTATCCCTCCCAGGCTTGGTGGAGATTCAGGCTTCAGCAGAAAAATTATATTTACGTTTCAACGCTCCCCCTCAAGCTCCAACCATTTTTATTTATTTTCCTGTATTTTCAGAGATTCTTTAAGACTTTACAAAGCTAAATAAAGACTTTATTTTCATGTTTTGCTCAAGAGAGGTCATTCAAACCAAAGGAGAGGAAGCCCCTGGCAGCAAATCACAGATTTCTTCAGCTTTTGCTCAAGGACACTTCAACAGTGAGTGACACATTGATTGCTATAAAGATGAAATGTGTGATTTCTAAGTCACAGGATGCCCTCAGTAGGTATCCGATCACCCTGCTGTCACAAACAGACACCTTGGTCTCATTCATGCTCTTTATTTCCCTGCACACGGACTCATCTCTCACAAGTCTCCTTGAAGACAGATTTAGCCTCCAAAGGTGATGTATTTGTTTAGTTAATCTACTTTACAATCCTGAAAGCCCTCGCTGGTGAATTGTCAGCAAGGATTACAGGGTAAATCTGTTAGGGGGCTGCTTGGAGTGAAAGCAGGGGTCACATTTTCTGAGAAAGAGTTGGTCTCTTCACTATAATCTTGCTGATTTTATCTTTCATGCTTAAACGGGACAATTACAATCAAGAGCTCAGGAGTTTTTCATCACCTCTTGGCTCCAGAAAGCAAATGAATCTCAAAAAAAAAAAACATGGCCACAGATTTAAGAATAACAATTTTACCTGACATTTACCTGACAGCAGGAATCCACAAAGAAAGTAAATTCTTCTCAGTCCCTGGTTAGTGTCACACAATGAATTCAGCTGAAGTGATTCATAAAAGGTTGGATGGAAGCAGCGGTGATAGCTCAATGTAATTAGTCTTTCCTTGACTGATGTGCTTGGTTATTGTAAACTTGTCATGCACAAACAAAAGATCCTCATAATGTGCTGAACTGACCCGGGTTATATAGTGAGCAGAACTCAATCTATCCCGTGGACAAAGGAAGCCTGGCTGTGTGAAAACATCGGAGCAGCAACTTTCTGTGCTCCCAGAGTGAAAGCTCTTCCTATGGAGCGATGAGGACGAGGTCAAGCCGCGACCCGACGGCGATGATGATGATTAAACTGACAGAATGAGCTTCTTGAGGAAACAGAGGATCAAATTAGTTCTTTCCTGGTTCCTCCAGTTGAAATTCTCATTAACTACACCTTCAAATGCATTATTGTCTTCACGCACAGGCTGTGACACCTTCTTTATCTGTTAGTAACTGGAGGACTCAACAGGTTCCCCATTACTCCCTCCTTTATGGTGGAAGATGCTGTAGTATGGCTGAATGACTGTTCATCTTTCTATTGAATGTTCAAGCAGCTAAAGTGCAGCACTTTCATCCATACCACAGGTTATTCAGTCCGATATCAAAACACTGTCAGGCAGATGTTTGTCATTACTCTCACAACTGGCCAACCATGTATAGAGCAAGTGTCAATGTTAAATAAATACAAAAGACATTATCAAATAGATAATCATATGAATGGTTTAAAATATATGAAAGAACAATTTGTGAAATGATTGAAAAACGTAATTTCACCACCGATTTCAGTCATTTTCATAGTAACAGTTAAATACAGTTTTATTTACAATATGTCTTTTCAAAAGACTTTTTTTTTACTTGATTTCATAATTCCATGTTCATTCAAGTTTTATGTCAGTGTTACCTCTTATAATGACACACATTCAGCCCTGTGTTGTTGTGTAGTATTTAGGGCTGTGACACATTCTTATTTTGAATATTAAATCTTGTTTAGAATTTTTATTTATTTATTTTTTTTTTAATTGGTGATTTTAAATTTACCACAAAAAGTGACAAAAGCCCGTCCCAAATATATAGAACCCAAGATGACATCTTCACATGTCTTGTTTCGTCTGGTCAACAACCCAAAACCCAAAGATATTCAATTTACAATGGCATAAAGAGAGATAGCTGACTGGAACCAGGCGTTTCTGCTTAATGAATAATTTGAAAGACAAAATAACTGGTAAACTGGCACTGTTTAATATATTATTGTGCACACTGGAGATAAGTGAGAAAAAATCTACCAATTTGGGTCATTACACACTGATGGATTAACTTCACCCAATACACATTAGTAGAAAACATGACGAGTTGTTTAGACCCAGTATTAGTGTTAATTTCAATATCACTGTTTATCCACTGCTTATTTACCCAAATATGCACATCCATTTGTACAACTAACGATAAATTGTTAGTTCCATTATTGTCTTGCTATTATCTGTGAAGACATTGTATTGCAATGCAAACATGGGAAATGATGATACCAGTCATTTGTTCAAACACTTGAAACAACCTATGACAAGAAACGTGTGAATAATGATCATGAACCAGGACGATGATCTTGAACCATAACTGAGTAGTTTTAGTATAAAGCTTAACTTACCCAAACCTTAACCAGAGAGGGGGCTGAGCAGAGAAGGGTCATATTAACTGCTGTTGCACAGTCACATGGATCGTTTCGGAAGGCATGCAACTGTGACTTTATGTGACTTTATGCAACTGTTAAGGAAGTAAACTTTAAAAGAAATCTTACTTGTACATAATAATACTTTGTCGGGTTTGTGGTGTTTATCTGAACATTCAAGAAAAATGCAAAAACACCCCGGCTGGATTTCACAGCATTTCATCTATCAGAATAATTATGTGGTTTTCCGCAAACATTAAGGACAGTTCTAAGCAATAGCTTGTCCTTGAGAGTCTATTACAGCAGTCAAACAATAAGCCCTGCTGCGCTAGCAGAGCCATTAGCTTTGTATTGCCTCCACCTCTTATTTCCACTTTATGAATATGGTTTGTATTTCATCTGCCAATTTGGTCGATGAATAAAAATACAATGAGCAGTTTCATTGTTTCTCTGCCTCTTGACAAACTGTGATGGAACTTGACTGCTCTGATCTCCATCAGGCTGCGTGATGGTACACGCTTTCTTTCTCTCATATTATGGCTTCATCATGATGTGTGTGTGTGTGTGTGTGTGTGTGTGGTGGTCATGAATACATATATTCATTATTTTCTTATGATAATATGACCATTACATTTTCTTGTAATTACATCTGATGGTAACACTGATACTGACATTATTCTTCACTTTCCCCTCTGGCAGGTCAAAGCGCTGTGTCAGCAGCAGTTCAACACCTGCTGCGGATTCAATGCCTTGCTACGTGACACCTCAGCAGGGTGGATTCTGAAATACAGAGGCATTATTCAGTGTGGTGTATCATTGCTTAGATACAAAAAATTGTATCATTTGGTTCTGGACTGCATTTATTTCACTCTTTTATCCAGAGCACTTTGTGTAGCAGCAGCAGCAGCAGTAAAAGCCGTGTGAGGGCTGTGTAGTGAAAGCAGCAGCAGCCTTGTTGTGTTCAGGCGCAGTGCTAAAAAAGCCGCTGCTGTGATGGGATTGATTCAAATCAAAATGTACCTACTGTACCAGATGTGCGCAAGATGGACGACTGAACAACACAACCGAAATGTCTGTTATGCAGACACTTGTAGCAACAGCGTTAGCGGTGGCTGTTGTAATATCAGCAGCAGTAGTATTGTTGGAGCCGTATTCAGAGGATTTCACTTTAAATAAATACATTTGTAGGATGCATCTGAGTGTGATCTTGAATAATGTTCATTTGAATAATGAAATATTTATATCAGTTCAATAAAACTGGCCATTAGGGGCCTTAAGCAGAATGTGGGTGATGGATGACATGATGAGCAAAGAGGCGGGACATCTCCCTGCGGCCTGAGGGTCGTTCTGGGCTACGTTACCAACAGTCAACTTGAACGGTGATAATATATCAAGCAGGAAGGTAAGACCTCTTGCGTCACCTCACCTGTGCGTGACAACCTTCTAAACTGCTCCGGCTCACGGTGTGTGTCCACACCGATGCTGCTGCTGCCAGCCCTATCTTTCTACATGGAGTTTGCCTTTGATAATGGCCATCAATAATAATAATATTGATCTATTGTTGATGAGCGGTGGGAACAGTGATTTAAAAGAGAAAGATCTTCACCTAATGCTTTATTAACATAGTATAAATATGGACACATGTAGCCTCCACTTTCTCCTGTAATAACATACGATTGTGAAAATGATTAATAAAATATTTATAATCGAACACATTTCTTCAGATTTGTTGCTCGGTCACTAATTTTTGTGTTTCAAAATCTGTATAATTCTCCTCCCAGATGAACATGTTGGCCAAATTCATAACTCGTCTGGAACCCGTTAAATCAACAAACTGGGTTAGTCTGCAACATCAGCGGTCTGATGGTTTGCGAGGGTGGCCTGGGATGGAGTCAAATTCCCAGCCTGAATCATTATTTCAGTCCGCCCCTGCCTGTGTAGGTGCCGACTGCGTGACGTGATGTGTTCCTTCTGTTCTGGCAGTCTATAAGTAGGTCATTGATTTGTTGGCTGTCAGGTTAGATCACAGAGAGCACATGACTGACTTTTAATCATGTCACACTCCTGTGTTGGATGTTATTGTCTCATTGTCTCAAGTCAATTTGAGAATATTATTGAATAAATATGATTTCAGTTATTAACAATATTATATCTCCGTGCGTGTTTTGTGTGTGTGTGTGTGTGTGTGTGTGTGTGTGTGTGTGTCAGTTACTCCAACTAACTTCAAATAACTTTGATTGATTAGCCGCTACAAGTGGTGTCATGGTCGTTATGGCTGTCATTATTCTGTTGGTTATTCTGCTCGTCATGAAGACAGGTCTTATTGAACATGATTGTGTCAGAGGCAGACGCCCAGAGAGGAGGAGGAGGAGGAAAAACACTCACACAAGAAAGTTGGCGTGCTGCTGAGCAGAGGGAAACTGCTTTTATCAAGGCTGTGACTGACAATAAATAATAATAATAACAACTCTCATCACTGAGGGTTTTCTTTTTCTTTTTTTGCATCTTTGCTTCTTTCTGTGTTTATACGTTAACTTAAATGAACTTAAACCAACATCAATGACTGTGAGCACGGATGTCGCCCACCAACCTCAAGAGAAGCGACACCACAGGAGACGAGCTGGAGGAGACGAGGAGACAAGACCCGCGTTCTTTCTCTAACATCTGTGGCACCCAGAGCCATCACAGGATCCGGGGTGCAGGACCCTGCTGCTAAAATGCTTTCCCATGTTATGTTGTGGTTGCAGTGTAATTGCTGGCTGGATTATGGATATATATTTTTTTTTTTACAGAATGAAGCGCTACATGTATGAACAGCAGCAGAGTCACCAGGAGGTGGCTGGTGTGAATGGTGGGTGTACAAGCACACGACCAGGGTTCACATCATGTGATTATATTTAGGCAACAAATGAAAGAAAAATCAGAGAAATTATGAGCCCGGCTTCACATTTGCTAAAAGTTTGTCCAATGTTTCCGTGGAAACCTAGAGTCTGAATTACATCTCTGAGTATCCTCAGTCTTTGGGACTGTTCTTGGAGTCCTGGTCAGTCTGTTGTGGTGTGTTTGCAGAGCCGTATCTTTTATTTCACATAGTTTAGTCCAAGGAAAAATGAATCAAACACGTTTTCATGTTTCCCACATTTTGGTAAATCAGGCGCAGAGATCCGCGAGAGCCTGATCGGCTATGATATTAAAAGAATCAGTTACATAGTCTTGCTCTGGTTTGGGGGCACCATCATCTGGAGCCGTAAGTCAGGAAGTAAAATATTTCATGTGACCTTTATTCTCACTGGACAGAAAGGAAATTCAATTTGAAGTAAGGTGTGAGGCCCTGTGTGCACCCACTGCAACATCTGTACACCCGGTATGTGTGGTGGCCTGTTAGCGGCTGGAATAGCCACAAGGCTCAGAGTACGTTAGGCTGAATCCCCTACAGGAAACAACAAATTATATATCTAGCGTCATGACAGTGGTGATACCACAACAAACACCAGTAGTGGTTATGGTAAAACCACTATTATTATTATAGCTACAGTCCCAGTTAGTGGTATATAAAAGTAGTGGGTTCATTACCAGTACTCTATATATACAGGGGTTTTAATCAGTGTCCTGTGTGTTTGTGTTCAGGAGTGAATGCCAGCATGTTTTCACAACCTGGCGTTAGCATGTCATCCCATTAGCTACAGCTTTAATTCAACAAAGACTTAAAAAAAAAAAATAAGCGACTGCTTCAGAGATGAGTCAACTAATCTGTTTCTGCCTGTCTGACTCGACAGCACTCTGTGCAGCTTCTTATTTTGCCACCTTCTCTTCAAGCATTTTCCTGTGTAAGGGCGACAGATAAAAGAGGAGCAAATGAAAGATGATGATGATTAAAATAATACGCCTCTTATCACAGCAAAGAAAGTCTCCCCCTGCCCACTGAGGAGCCTGTTTCAGGCGGTCGATATTGCCTCTTTGTTAAAAATGAAAAGTATTGATCGGTTTTACCTCAAGCCGCTCAGCTGATTGAGCCTGAGAAAATGTGTATCAGCTGCCAACCCTCACAAGCAGGCCAATGAATGATAAAGCAGACGAAACGCCTCGGAGTTCATCCGAGGGGACCGCATTTCCCGTTGATATGATTTCAGGGAGCGGAGCCGAGTCGCTCGTCCCCGTCCAGTCCAAGTAAGTCACACTGATAACAGCTTTATCTCTGAGACGCGCCTGTCCTCAGTCACACCTGGACATCCTCCAGGTTTCAGATAGACCTGCGTCGGGCGATGTGTTCGGGAGGCCAGGCGTGACCTCTTGTTTAGACTCGCACGCCTAACCGGAGCTGCTGAGGTGTCTAAATTGAAGCAAAGGCTGCTCACTCCCACAGTAATCAGTCTGGGAAACATCCGCCAGCTATCAGAGTCGGTCCAGACACCGGCTTGTCATTGAGCAAAAGGTAACGTGTTGACAGACTGAGGTCTGTGTTCACCAGGACTACAGTCCCATTCATAAACGGCTGCTCACAGCTGGATGATTAGATTAGTGTGACCTGTAATCGAATGACAGGGTCCGGTGACACACACACACACACACACGTAACACAAACAAACGCACCGGGTGATTCCAGAACCTCCGCTCGATATCACAACATCACATGCGCATACCAGCACACTCAAATATGCAGGATAAGCTGGAGCATGAACACAAACACAAACACACATCTCCTTGGTGAATACTTCCCATCACTGTGTCCATGTGCGTCTGCTCCGAGGTGAGATAATGAGAAAAGTGGAAGATGAGACAGAGAGGCGGAGATCACCTGCTCCATACTGATGAGGGACAGCACTACTTTCAATCTATTAGTGGGTGACAGGCCGGGGCTGAACAGACCAGGAGCTTTAACAGCCCATTCATTTTTTTCCCCTCTGTTCTTGATTTGGATCAAAATTGGCTTCCACGAAAGAATAACTAAAATAAAACTCTAACCCTGATACACGACCATCATCATAGTATTTTATCAGTCAGATAAAGTACTCAGCTCCATTATTTGAGTCAAAGTTTAGACAGTCAGTCAAATATTACTCTAATACAAGTAAAAAAAAAAAATTAAGTTAAAAGTACTAGAGCACTTGCTTTTTATAATACTCAAGCATTAGTCAGTTGTTCCAGAGTATTTACAGAACCTATTGACTCTGGATCCAGCAACTGAAAACACTGACCCCTTGGTAGAACTTGCAGAGTAAAAAGCTTGTAGAAGATGATACGAAGAAGATAGAAATGACCATAAAAACACAACTGAATCAAGAAAAGGAAAAAAAGGACCGCCAACTTCTACAAACTGTCTGTTAAAAAGTTTATCAGGAGTTAAACAAAAAAACCATTACATGCTTTCTTAAGTTGGACCGTGAATTTTATAAAAGCAGTGTTGAGGTTTGGTCGTGGGAAAACACAGCAAACATTTAAAATGAAAGGAATTTTTCTTTAACTCTTAACTTAAACTTCTAACATGAACTTTAGATAAGGCCATTGTTAGGACACTGGCAGGTTCAAACAGAGCTGTTCAAACAGGCAGCAAGAACAACATAACTGACAACGGAGGAGTTGGCTGTGATTGAAATACAGCGTATGGTCTATTACATAAAAAAAATAAAAAATTAAGAAAATTAATTCCTCAAGAAGGTTTGTATTGAAACATTAAGTTCTCTTTTTTTTTCACCACAGCTATGGTGGGTCGTTGACATAGTGACTTGGTGAGACCAACAACAAATACATGTGAATGTTAACGCAACATTTGCATTTATTAAATATTTATCAGTGACATATTCCTCTTACCACATTGGGACCTGCTGCCTCTGCCTCTCCCTCAGCTGTCTCATGGCCTGTGCCAGCATCTTCACTGACCACCCACTGGAATTGAGAGCTGACTTGTCCATGTCTCTCCCTCTGTCCCTTTCTCCCCTTCTGTTTGTCTTTGCACGTTAGCGGAACGAAACGGTACAGGGGAACGAGTAGAGAATAGTTAATCGATCAATAGGGCATACAAATAAAAGGTCAAAATGAGTTGACAAATATACCTGGACGACTTTTAATAAACCAGAGCGACCCGCCCGTGTAAAGTCTATGTGTGGGAAACCCTTTATTATACGTGAGTTACATTAGGCCGACAGATTACCAACTTCAAACTGAGCGTAGTGTGTCATTCCTCAGAGTTTGGACTCTGGTTTAAACCACCAAGAATGCAATTTCTCTACTCAAAGAGACTCACGACGGGAAGAGGCTGCGTGGTGGCTACGTTGCCGAGGCGCGAGACATGCTCTGGACATGCCATGCAGCCAGCGCGTACCCGGCCTTATGGTCTGTGTTGTCTCTAATATGAGATTCCTCTGTTTGCTGGAATAAAGCAGCGGTTTGTAGCTATTTCACACCCACCTGAAGTCATCATTTTTCTGCCTTACAAGACACTGCGATATTGTCTGTAGACTATTGTCTGTCTTAGCCCTGGATCAAAGCTAAATGAAAACAGGAAAAAAGGCTGAACAACAAACAGACAATAGAGAATAGGTGAAAAGATTTTACATAACAATAAAAGACAAAGAGAAAAAACAAAGTCCCCGACAACAACAGCAACTAGAACAAAATATTTTTCGAGAGCTGATATTTGGAAAGAAGCTTTGCTGTAAAGGTGCTGAGAAAGATGACAGCAGTAATACTACGTCCAGCCTGATTGGTTCAGAACACAGAGGCCCAGCCATGCTTAGATAATATATACACAGCCACAGTAGTGGAAGGTGCTTACATGAAGAATGAACTGAGGCTCACGCAGCCCTGAAATAGAATCAGCCCATGCATATAAAGTATTGAGATTATTGCAATACATAGAATTAAACCAGCTTAAATAAAATGTAATACTTTCATTTACTTCTATTAGGTTATCTGTCAGGGAGTCAAGCTCTTTTGTGCCTTGAGAGTTGTGAGCACCAGCACAACAAAAGAAAGAAAAGCTAGCGTTTTCAAAGAAAATATTCAAGCAAGTGGAGTTACCTAAGGTCACTACGTCTAAAACACTTGGAGATAAGGTCAGTGTGCAGTCACATCCTCCTCTGGCTGTTACCCACTGCCTGCCTGACCCCAGGCTAAGATTTCTAAGTTTGTTTTATGTCTTTCTAGCCTTGGTAGTGTGAATCATTCAAACAGAGGAGCTGGAGAGATTACTTCAAAGCCCGGTCCCACCTTCACCTGGACAATCACCACATGAAGTGAGCATCACAGATCTGCAATGATTAGACACTTGATGGGTTAATCGTCAACCATTCTGATGATTGATTAATCACTTAAAGTGATAGTTCAGGTTATTTGATGTGAGGTACTTATCTACAGTCAGTGTATTGCCTGCAGTAGATTGGGATCAGCATGCTGCCAGTTTGGAGAAGCAGCCGTCACAGAAGCTGAGCATTGAGCTGCTGTGGACGTGGCCGTCCGCAAAAACGTATTTTCGCCAGCTTAAAAAATGCCCACGGAAAAAAAAAAAAGCTAGTAGCAGTTTGACACTTTTCCTGTGTTTTCCTGTATTTGAAGTTTTGATATCCTTAAGGAGATACATTTGTGGTTTTAAGAATCAAAAACCATAGCAACAACAGGTCAGTCGGCCTGTTTTCTGAGCGACCCTATAAAACTGTAGCAGATTTCAGGTAAACACTTGGAGAAACCAAAGGTTGGATGGAGGGTCCAGGTGGGTGACCCGCAATTCGTTCCAATTAACTCGAATACAACCCCACCACCACCACCACCACCACCACCCCTGTGGCGTATGCGCGCCCACTCCCACAAGACTGCACAACACGCCATTATTTTCGTTACTTCATACATTTTTAGCACCTGCCGACCACTTGTACCTTCCTCTCAATAAAGAGCTCCGACACCTTTGAACTAAATATTTAGCAAAATAAAACATGGAACCGATAGTCAAGCCAAACAGTGAAACAATGTAGTTCCATAAGAAAGAGGCAGTTTGATGGCAAAATAAAGAGACAAAATATTCAAAATAAAGCGTTTACACTTCTTTTTTTTTTTTACTGGCTCAAACATGTTTTTGCAGACGGCCCTGTCCACAGCAAGACTTCACAGTGTACACATAAATATTTGCTTTAAGATAAACTGTTGTGTTTTTTTTCAGAAGGCATGTTCTCACCCCATTTGTTTTAAAGTAGGTGTTTGCGACAGACACTTAAATGATGACAGAGTGAGCGCTAATGCATGCAGCACGATTAAGTAGGGAATAGAGAAGGAAGATGAAGCGAAGCAACTGACGGAGCACTGTTACTGCTGAGAAAGGATGAGGAATGAAAAGAGGGGCAGAAAGAGGTGAGAGGGAGTGAGAAGGGGTGAAGGGATGGGAGCAGGAGGGGAATGGATGTATAAAAAGGAGAAGGTTAAATGGTGAAAGAGGAGAAGAATCTTTTTGGGGGTTTTTTTGTGAAATTTGAGCCAAAAGGGGGGAAGAAATAAAGGCAGGAGGACAAAGACGTGTCAGGGTAAGAGGAGGACGAGGAATATGAGAATGAAAAGCAAGAGATAGATGGTAGAAGCAAAGTACTCAAGTAGGAGGAGGCGAGGGAGGGAAGAAAAGAAGGATGAGGAGGAGATGACTGACAAGGAGTAGGAGGAGTATCTGACTGGCACTGAGGCTCCAGGCTGTAGCGGCGGGCCCGGCTGTGGGTCACGGAGGCCACAGCTGAATCCACAGATCTTCCTCAGTCAGGAGGATGACCTCTCTGAATGAGGAGGTGATTTATCATTCAGGCCCATAAATCAGCGTGTCTGAACTCCCCTGCACACAGTTCACGCCCTGGACTGTTTACTCTGCCGCCCCAGCTATCCATTATGTGGCAACTGTCAGACTGAACAGCAGCAGATACACTGATGATACACTAGTCAGAGTCATCCTCGGCCTGGAGATAGACACTCTGAGAGTTGACTATCAAAACACATACGCTGACACCAAAAGAGGATTTCTGTTTTTGGAATTGTGGGAAACCCCTGACATACTGACTGGTTTTTAGAGATCTTATCTCTTTAAGTTGCTGAGGACCAAAAGCAACACTTCAAATAGGCCATTTGTACGTTTTCTGTACCGCTGAAAGTGTTTTTTTGCCGGGAGCGAGTGGTAGTGATTGCCGTTTGACAAGAGTTGCTTTGATGCTGAATTGGCGACACTCCTTCAAGACTTGTGAGTAAGCTGCTAATGTTAACGCTGGCTATAACAATAACATCATTTTGGCAGTGAAATATTACACAGCTTCATATAACAGACACAATTAAATCATTACAAGTTCAACCAGCTGTTTGGACATTGCATTAAAAGCTCAGTGGAGATCACCTGTGTGATATTATACACCTGTACGTGGAAGGTGCAGCAGCTGTTTTTTTCGGGGAGTGCATTGTGAAAACACAACTGTCTCCTAGAAATTACGTTTTGATTTTCCCGTCCATCTCCATGTGCCCAGAATTTGTAGAGAGGTGATCCGGGTGGATGGTGATCATAAAAACCACAGGACTTTGACACCAGAGACTGGGATAAGCCTCCTGTGGTAAACTGCAAAAACAAGTTAGCCAAGGGAAAGTTTATGGTTTGGTTGAATGATGTAAATCAACAAAGACTAGGATGTTTCCCTTACCTTGCTTAAGTGCTTTGAGTGATTGAAACATAATAATTATGTTAATCATGCTATAGTTATGAAAAGTACTAGTGTAAATGCATCCAAATGCACCCAGAATGCATCTGTCTCTCCAAGACGCACGCATACAAAAGCTTTGCAGGAAATAGCCTCTCACTGTCTGGTTTTCTTACTACATCCACGGTCTGCCTCCTCAGTGATTACAGATGTAGCCTGGAAAACACAAATGGATTTTGATCCGATTTGTGATCTGGCCAAAAGAGACACATAATGTGTATGTTAAAATGTATGAAATCACATCTGGATGTTTCTTTTTTTTTTAAAAGATACTTGAAATAACAAGTGTAAATGGAGCCAGATTTCAAATGTAATGTTGCAGATTAGCAGTACAATGCATACGCATCATTTTTGGGGAACAGGGTTGGAACACAACATTATTTTTAAAGCATACTGCAGGCATCAGATGTCCCTAGGAGTACAGTTGGGCATAAAGTCACCTGTCTCCCAGTGGTTTACTTTTCAGCCTTTTCTCTGCTGAACAAATAACAAATAACAAATCTCCCAACCTGAATAAACATGTTGAACTGACTGTGTTCTGTGTTTGTACACGTTTCCTTAAATACAGTAAATGAATATGTTTTGCTGTATTTACATACAAGCGACAGAAGCAGAAATGAACCAAAACCACTGGAGGATTTCTCTTACTGTCCCTGCTGGTCTCCCACAGTGGTAGTTTAGATAAGCTAACCTCACACACTTAAACTAATCAACCTTAATTATCTGAAAACGGGAGAATGTAAACAGTGACTTATCTCATGACTGAAGGGGGACTGGTTGGCTTTCATGTTGTAATTTTGTGTCCCTGCTGTCATCAGTAAACACTACTCACCTTTTACACAATAGGATAATAAAGATGTTGGAAATCACGTTTCACCCGTCAGTGGTTTCCCTTAAGGATTATAGAGGGATTACGATACTCATTCAGTTCCAATCATCAATTTACTGTATTTTTTTTTTTTATTAAAGGCTGCTGCTACACATGGAAATGTGACTGATGTGGCCCATGTTCAGAACCACATGTGAATATCAGCATGAAATATCTGGGTGGATAGAGTCCCATCATCCTCAGCTGTGCTTCGTAATTAATGCTATTGCAGATGTTAGCATGCTAACAAGCTAAACTAAAATGGTGAACGGGTAAACATTACCTGCTAAAAAAAAAGAATGTTAGCATTGTCATTAGCCATGCTACATGCTAAATACTGTAGACGTACTATTGCTAGTGTATATACCAATTTTATGCTAACAGGAAATGAAACAACATGCAACATCAGACATCAATTAATCTGCTTGGGAATTATTATGTAGTATGGACTTGGAGCGTGATAGCCTAGCATTAAACTCAAAGCACTGCTATGTCGTCGCTAAAAAGCAATTTCCACCTAATTACAGATTTAGTTTAACATTTATTGTGTTCTTCAATTTTCTGCATTACAAAGTAAATTTTTTTTTAAAAATTGAAAGTTTTTAGATGTTAAGTTTTTACACAGTTGACCTAATAAGTTTGACAATATAATTTACAGTTTCAGACACTGCACCTGACCATGAGGTAGCTCCAACCAGACCTTTGGTTTGTACATTGTGTTCAGCGCCAGGAACCATGACAGTAATTGGTCACAGACAGATTAGATATCACTTCCTCTTAGTGAAGCCTATAAGGTGACGTTTCAGACTTTGAAATGAATCCACATGGCAAACACTGATACATAAAAAGGCTCATATTAGGTTTCATTTCACTTAGCAAAATGTGTCAACCCCCTATACATTCATGTCCCTTTTCACCTTGTTTAGGAACAGATAATTATCATATTATCAATTATCAAAGTGCTTAAAGAACGACTGTCACATCCCTTTTTCAGCTTAAAGTCATGAAACTTAATATGAGTTGTCATTGGATCAGTGTGTGTGATTATCATTAATTTAGTTTAGCATTACAATGCCTTTAGAGTCTGTGGAAGTAATTGTAATGCATTCTTTTTTTGGTGGTAGGGGTAGAACATAGAGAAGTTACACAGATCTTATAATTTTGTCAAACTCGTTATCTATTTATTTCTAACATTTAATTATTATTATTATCATTATTATCATTATTTTCCTTTTCGTCTTGCTATGCTGACCTGGTCAAACCTCTGGCACCAGATATTCCTGTGTTTGACCATGTGCAGTAGATTTCATGTGTCTGTTTGTTTTGCCCCCAGGCAGAGTAGGTATCTTACTCACCTTCTTTATCTAAACTAAGCTTGTCATGAGTTCAGTTTCTAAGTTTTTATATTCAGATGCTCTCAGGATCCCAGATGTGTCATTGTTACCAGTTACCAGGAGATGACCTTATTCACATACACTGACAGTAACTGTTTTCTGCTGTTTTCACTAGAAGTGTGGCTCAACAGTGTCAGGGTGTGTAGATTTCACAAGGATGACCACACAGCATGTTCATACCTCACAGCTGTTAGATGATAAAATGTTTGACTCATGACATGTGTTACACCATAATAACAGCACAGTGTAAAACAGGATTTTTAATCTACACTACAGAGCAAACAGAGGATCGTTCCCACTTTTCTATCTGTAATTTCCCTCATAGCTGTGTGTGTGCTGTAAAATAATAAGAGGGCTTAAAGAGAGTTGACATCATTGTCACCCACTCAGACCACAAAGGAAGTAATAGACCCCATGTGACCTGCAGCGCCTCCTGGTGCCTGAATGTCAGCAGCACAGGGTGGTGAGAGTTCACAGGATAATGATCTGTAATCAAATCACCACGATGAGATACTTGGAATCCAGTTCATATCTGCACAGGCAGACAGTAGCCACATTCAGAGGGAAAAAAATTGAATCATAACCATACGAGGTCTGGAACAGGACATGCGGGTGCGTTAAGCCACACATGCACTCCCTCACACATGTACACATGTAAATAAGTGCACAGACATGCATGAACAGAGTGCACTACCTTTATTATGCAGCTTAATGAGTACTTTGCAGTTACAACTCTGATCAAGCTTTTGTACCCGAAGCCAATACCAGCCCGTAGAGATTGTACTGCTCATTACACCCCTCAGTGCAAACCTGTTTGTGTGTAACTGGTTTTCCAATATGTGCAGGTTGCCACCACATAAAATCCATGAGAGAATTAGTTGGTTTGTGGGTGACATTTTATTTAACGTCTGAAAACTTGGTTTGAACTCTGAAGTACTTCTCTATAACATTAAATATCCATGACTAAATAGGCAACAGTTCAAGTTGGATTTAACACTCAAACCTCAGCTAATCTACTTAATCAGGGTTGCATGTGTGTGGTTTGATAACGTTTGATCAACCACCAACTGTCACCAGATTCTGATTCAAATATTGCTCGGTCCTGATTGGTGCAGGGAAGTCACCTTTTTACAGCCCCGCCCCCTTCAAAGCAGTGAGAAGAACACAGAGGGAAAAAAAGAAATACAGAAATCTGAAAATGTGAAATAACCAGAACCTTGGCAGAAATGAGTGTGTTCAAGGTGTTTCCTATCAGTAATGGAAGGAGGTGATTGAGGAAATAAGCTTAAGGGCCTGAAAAGGTTCATCCCCTGGGGAGCGTTCATGCATTTAGCTTCTCTTCACAGATTGCCAGTTTGCCTCTTCTCTCTTTTTTTTATAGTGAATTCCAGTTGTATTGCAAATCCCTGAAATTTATGAATTTAAAAAATATTTATATATGTAATGAACTGATGATATGTGTAAAGTTTTATAAATTAATAGAGCCTGACTGTGCTAAACTGTTTAACTTTGGTGTTGTCCTTTCATCAAAATGAATCATTTGGAGATGATATCACTACAGGAAAGGTCAGAAGGTCACCAAAAGCCTCAGGACTCATCTGCTGCTGGGAAACATGACTGTCCACAACAAATGTAAAGGAAGCCTGTAGCTGTCAGGTGTTGGATGTATTTGGCCTACAGCAAGAGAAAAAAGAAAATTCTACTTCATTTTTACTTCAAGGAGCCAAAAGCAGATTTGTTGTAGTGCTCCTAACTGCTGTTATTAATGAGTTAAATGAGCTTATCCTGCATCACGAGAGCTTGTGGTGCTAACTTCTCCCAGAGCACATGAGGAGCCCACATTCCACAGACCTGAGCTCTCCTCGGACGTCCAGACAGGGGTCCTCATTAGCAATGACCCCTCTGTTAATAGCTCTTAATTTCACATGAGCATGGCGACCTTTAGCACGCCGGGGTCAGAGGTTGTGATCCGGCTCTCGTTAGCTCCGTGAGAGGACACTGGTCACATTTTATATCCTGGTGATTGAACCCAAAGCTGTGGCTCATCCCCATTTCAAAAGAGCCTATTCTCCCTGTGAGTTTATCCAACCCTAACACGCTTTAAGGGAGAGGGAGCTAATGCCTTAAAGAAGATGACACACTGCAACTGGCAAAAGAAAATGCTAATGAATGCACATTTCCATCCATCACTGTCCTCCCCAGAGGATAAATCCTGATGAATTTTGTCATGTCCTGCTTTTCCTCTCGTGTCACCGTCAGGGTGATATCTGCCCTGACCTGTGGGACAGGCTTTGCCTTACAGCCCATGAAAGTTGCACATTCAACAAGTCCATGAATGAACTCCACATCTCTTCAAAGTACTTTTTCTACAGTATACTCACTTCTGTGAATGTGCTTTTAAGTCAGCCTATCTTTTTGCTAGCTATTTTTTTATGTTGTAATATTTTGTATTCTAGGTGTTACTTGGCTATTTTTATCTTGTGTTTCTGTTAAGAAGTTTACAACCTTGTTATAAATAAATAAAGTGTATTATTGTCATCATTTAATCTTGTGAGGTAGCTGGAAGCGAGAATATATGTACATCTAATATATCTGTGGTTCATCTGCCAATAAACCACAGTGGTTCGGACCAGTCAGCGTCCAGAGGAAGGAGCTGTGGAGAAGAATCTTTTTTGGTGTCCGTACGTGCATTTTATGCACAAATTATCCTCACCAAAAGACCAAGAACTGTCTTTGGAGATGCTAACAACCTTTCAAAGCTCCTCAGACGGCAGCTTGGTGTTTTGTTGTGTTTGTTTCTTCGGCACTGTCCTACTACGTCAGATGATAGATGGCCTCTCCAATCCCAGGCCAAGTATTTCTTTGAAAGCACCTGCCATCTCCCTTTCCCAGATGGTTCTGTGTATCAAACCATCTGGTGCGTCAGATTAATCATCATTAGTTTTATCATCATTAGTATTATTATTATTATCATTATTATGGAAACAGATTTTTGAAGTTTTTTTTTTTTTTTTCAATATACGAACAAATCACATATGGCACAGAGAAAATAAAAATGTACTAACTTGGCTGACGGACTGAAAACTCTAACCCACCATAAATGACCACAGTCACGGAGGGATCAACCCTTTTACCCTGAGGTACATTTCATGAAAACTAATGAGCCTCAATCTGATCTGTGCTGCTGCACACGCCTCAGTTGTTGACTGTTAAGAAAATCCTGAGACGAGTATTCACTCTCAATGATGCTATTATTTGGGAAGCCAGTTGGGATTTTTCTACATGATGTCATCACAATGGCTCATGGGTGTAACGGCAGAATCTGCGAAGGTGGGGACCAGGCCAGACACAGCGCTTCACATCCAAATAGTACAAAGAATGTAAATGCAAAGATTGAGTTACTGAAAACAAGCAAGCAGCAGGGCACAGGGTTTTGTAAAATAAACCTTTCCTTGGAATTTATTAATGTTTCTGCTGTGATTTGATCAAATAAATGGCAGATTGAGTCCAGCAGGGAGAGAGAAGAAGAGAATGACGACAGTCAAGTTGAGTCAAACTTGATTATAATGCACCTTTAACAGAGTGGCTTTGTCTTTTGAAAGCAAGACGGGAGAAGAGACAAGATTATAAAAAGCAAGACGGAAAGAAAATGCAATATAATATCACCACTGGAACTAAGTGCAGTACCCAATTCCTGCTGTTTAGTTACGTGTACTTGAATTAAACATTTATTGGATTTCCATGCAGGCTCTGTTGCAGAGGTTTCAGGTTCCTTTATCTAGCACAGAACCTTTGTTCCTATGTTCAGTTTCTGCAGCCGACCCTCAACTTCTTTTCATCTTACTTTCCACATTTAACAGAGATTTCATAATTTCCACTAGATTAAACATGTGACTCTAGGTTGTTCTTTTTCTCCTTCTTAATACTGTATGTCTTATTAAGAAAATGTTAGAGTCAGAGAAAGGACAGAAAAGTGTAAAAACTCACGGGGAGAAGAAGAGAAAAGAAACGAGTAAGTTTAACCTGTCAATTGAAAGGTTCTCACAATAACAAAAAGTGTTCCTGTGTTTTTCCCCTCTTTCTATATTCATCCTGTCTTCTCGAAAACGATATTGTCATCAAATGGGAAAAAAAGGAACCAAGTGAAAATGTTTCAATGTTCAGTTTGTGCTGAAACTGTGTTAAAGAGGTGTTGATTCAACGGCAGGATCATTCATCACATCAGACATACCTTACCTATTTAATACAATACAGTTCAACAGCAGCACAAATTGCAGCCTTGAAAATAATCACACAGTTGAATCAACACCTCTTTAACACCGTTTCAACAACAGCTGGACACAGGATCCCTCATGAAGCAAGCATTAGTTTTGGCTGAGTGTACGTGAGGAGCTTACAAGACTTGAAAAAATGGGAGATACTGTACATCAAACACGTCTGAATGAGTAATACCATCAAGAGGAAGAACTGGCCTCTGTGGTTTGGAGCTCCTGCAGTGTCTGCTTGTAGTGAAGTATCTCTAAAAGATGACACGGTGAGAGTAAAGAAAATCTAAGAGGTCAGTACTATTAACAATAAATCTGGAAATAGAAGGAGGGAAAACATTATGGAGATAATGGAAAGCTATACTTCCAAATAATAATAATGGAGAAGAAACAGCTATTATATTATGGGAAGCTGGGAAGGAACTTATGATTTACAGTTAACACATCCAATGACAGTTAAAGAAATCCAATTAGTTTATACAAAAAAAGCGGGAATTATAAGAGTTTAGGAAGCGATGGACACACAAATTAGTTTTATAAAGTATAAAGTCCAATTTTATGCAAATAATTTAATTGGATGTTGTTAAAAGAAGAAAAATCTCCCACATGGAACTCTTCTAACTGATGTAGCTCACACAGACACATTTTTTTATTAAACTGGGTTAAATGCTAGTAATGTTTCAAACTATTTATTCAAAGGTGGTAGGCAGTAGCAGTTATGTTTGCCTTTGGCCAAACTTTTCCATTATAAATGTCAGTGTAAGAACTCCTGCTCACCAATAATCCTACCAGTTACATCTAGTAATTAAAATCAGTTTTTATTCCAATTGTGAAACGGGAAAGCAACAATATCATCCCTTTAGCACCTCTAAAACTCCGTAATGACCATGCTGTATCTGATTTGGACAAAAGTGTCAACATGTCAATTCACCATTTTACATTGGGTTATGTGAAGGACTATTTCTTGGCTGGTTCCAGTTGCCAGGTAACCAGTGGAGACTTCAGGAAGTCACTGCGAGCCAGGAAATAGTACGGTAATATA
Organism: Seriola lalandi dorsalis; assembly: GCF_002814215.2. Taxonomy (NCBI): domain Eukaryota; kingdom Metazoa; phylum Chordata; class Actinopteri; order Carangiformes; family Carangidae; genus Seriola; species Seriola lalandi. The sequence goes on from NW_019522682.1 coordinate 1,465,330, forward strand.
ATCAGACCAATGCTCTACGTGCCTTACAGTACATTCTCTAGTAATTGACCATTTTTTATGTATTCATTAGTGGAAAAATGCAAAGACAGCTGGACGTTTGATAAAGAAAAACTGACATGTTAAAATTTGAAATTGTTTTGAAGATGCTGAAATCAAAATGAATACATTCAAGATGGTCATGTTTACCCTGCAATGTTTGGGCTTGTGAGAAACTGTTTAGTGAAGGCAAATGAATAACAATATTACATCATCTTTTAAATAAGTACCATCTATGTCTAGACCAGTGGCGTGAATCATGCTGTCGACCGAAATTGTTTTATAAGGCTGTATTTTTTTGTTTATTTACATGATTAGAAATGTCAGTGTGGTTTTCAGTGAGGTTTTCTTAACCCTGGAAAAGAACCAAATAGTTCTGGTTTAAATTAGTCTCTCTGCTGCTGATAAAACGGAAACAAAGCCTGAAGAGCAGACTGAGTGGCAGACCGGTGGGTAGATGAAATGCACACAAACACTAAAACAACATCACATGATCACCACAGGGCCCATCAACAAAGATGTCAACCACAGCAAACATATTGAGCTGTCTAAAGACTAATGATAAACAAAGGCCACACACACACACACACACACACATACACACACATATGATGTCATTTTTGAGGACATTACATTTACTTGTGTTCATTCCCTCGAGACTTACCCTAACCCAAACATTAACCACTGACCCAAAAATCAGCTTATTCCCAATTGGGGAAATAGCTCAAGCCGTCCCCAGTTGACTGGTCTTTAGTCTGAAATGTGTCCCCAAATGTAGCGTATGACAGAAAGACACATACAGACAGTGAGCCATCATCGGACTGGGAATTGATGCTGACTGTGGATGTGTGTCTCAGCTGGTGGTGTGAAGAGAGACAACACACTGTTCAAAGACTGATAGAGAACATGGTTTTGCATACTCACAGCTGATATTAGCCGGCGCCTACTAACACCTCAGCACAGCAGGCAAATAACACTGCTAATGATTTTTGCAAATGCAAGTGGCAAAATCATTAAATATTGTGACAAATAATGTTTGTTCTATTTAATGTGTATGCATCAGATATTATCTCATTGTTATTTTTTTTAGGAATTGTTTTCGCTTCAAACTGTTTTCGGGATGAGAGAGATAATGGGATCAGATGATTTCTAATTAATGAGACTGCAATAGCAGTTGAATATATGAGACTGGTGATATCAAGCTGATATAAATGATTGATTTGTAACAGGTAAGAAATACACAGGCAAAGATTGCAAAGTGGAGAGTCGCCTTTTTCATGAAGAATCAGAGCTGCAAACACAGTTGCTGCTGCTATTGTCTAAAATCATCTATGCACTTCTTTTTCTCATTGATGTAAATCATAAAGCTTGTGTGTTTAAAACAAAGGAACAGTTTACTGTCTTGCTAACATTAAGGCCTTAGAATTTGTCCTCCCAACACTTTGCCCTTGTCTCCTATAAATTCTATTTATACACACTTAATTTCCAAAAGCAAATATGTTTGATGGAGACATGATGGCACCCACATGATATTTTCTATTAACACAATGGGGAAATGTTGTTAATTAATGTATTTGGTAAGTTGCAAAACTGAGAACGGACATTCTGATTTTATTTATATTTAGACAAATACAACATACAGCATTATCAAACTTTTCATGGTTATGCTTGGGTACTCACAGCAATTATGGTAAAATCTTGGTTTACTAAAGAAAAGTAATTTGGAACACTGAATGTTTTTTTGTAATATTTAACTAAAACTACAACATTTTCTTAACCTTAACCAAAGTGTTTTTGTTGCCTAACTACAAAGACTGGCCGGGTCTGGTCCAGTCTCCAGTGGCAAAGTCCTGCCCTCACCATCCACTCCAACCACCTCCCTGCGACGTTATAACACAACATCCTGTCCTGTAATGCCGCCTCTCCCTTTTGGCTCTGTGACTACTGCAACTGCCAGTTTAAAGGTGGAACAGTAATGACCCCCCCCTTTGTGTTTGTATGTTTTATAACGAACAGCAAGGTGCAATAAATGTGCAACATTTCTGCTTTGAACAGGCTGTGTAAGAGGGGCTATAGCCGACAGAGGATTAGTTCTAAGGAGTCTGGTGAACCTTTAATCTTTCCATCTAGCACCATGTCTCATCAAATTTGCATTTAAAGGAGGCACCCAGTAATTCACTTGGTGGAGCATGTATCATGTGCTAAGGCTGGTTCCTTACAATGGTGGTCCAGGTTCGGGTCAGACCTGCAGCCCTTTGCTGCATGTCATTCCCTCTCTCACTGTCCCCTGAGTTTCCTGTCTATCTCTACTATCACTATACAAATATAGCAGAAATTTTTTTTTTTTTTTTAATTATCCAAGACCAGTTTTTAGGATTTAGTGCCATCTAGTGGTGAGGTTGCAGAAGGGTGTTGGAGAACCTAAGGTGGCCTTCAGGTAACGTAAAAACGGTGGTTATACACTAATGAAAACATAATTATGAATATTATATTCCATGTCTAGCAATAGATCCAGATAGATCTAAATCATGAATACTGCTAAAAAGATGTAATATCAAAATCTGATTTCAAATTCTATTAAACTACATGATATTAATATATTTTATGCTCAGTACCAACTACAGGATCCATGCTCTCCAGAGGATAAACCCTTTTTATTTTGTGGTTCAAGTGTTATCGGGACAGGAATTATTTTGTGTCAATCAGCAACTGTGCATCCCAGCAGATCAACATGTTTGGTGTTCCTCAAGGCTCTATCCTTGAGCCCTTTTTACTTTGAATCTATACGCTTCCATGAGACCAAATTATGCAAAATAAAAAAATTAATTATCATATGGGATTTTATATCAAAATTTACTTACTATATTACCAAGCTATTACAGTCCCAGAGACAATCTCTGCCAGGTCACTGAGCAAATCAGTCACTGGATGTGCATGAATTTCTTTCAGCTAAACAGACCAATGTGAATTAATTGGATATATCCATTAATTCTTATTAATGAAGTAAAGCTCTCTTAATTTCCTTTGGGAGTGAAATGTGCAGCACAAATAAACTTACCTTGCCTTGATTTTAATGAGCCCATGACCTTTCTGCAGTGAACCTATCTGTTAAAAGTATAAGAATAACAGAATCATTAACATGTTGGTACTATATATTTGTCTTATTTATATATGTATTTTTATTTTTCACTATATTTGAGCAAACTTAAATATACTTTTGATATCTTTGTGTTTTATTTAGACTTTTTGTCAACTTTTATGCCATATGAGAAATGATATTTCCTTTGGCTGTGTTTTCTAATGGTTGAAATGAAGTTTAAGCCCTAACTTAACTTGACTTAATGATTATCAAACAAAAAACAAAGAATCAAAAACAATAATGATTATAATGGAAAAGAAGACATGAAGGCAACAGAGCCAAATGAGTAAATTATTTCCATCTCAGACCAATGACAACATTCATTTACCCACCATTGTTTTTATAATGATTAAAATTACCCTGGCAACACAATAAAAACATTTTCTCTCCTCCTCGTCAGTATTTCCAATCATTATGCAAAATAATGTCAGTGTGGTCTTTAAAGGAAGTGGGAACATCATATGACTGATTACAGCTGTGCTACAGGGAAATACTGAAGCACAAAAGCACATGAGCTCAGGAATTCTTTCACAAGTAGCTTGGGACTTACTGTGGGCACAAAACAACACTGCAAATCTATGCTTCTCTGTGAGGTATTCAACATAGTTGTGGGCGAAACCATTTTATAAGTGGAAAAATGGTAATGACATTAGATAATTTCATTTGCCCCTACTTTAAATCAACTGATATTTAACTATGTGAAGGCAACATTGTGGAGGCTTTAGAAAGACGACAGACCAGGACACATATTTACCGTCTGCATGCAGACACAAGACACACACAAATAGTCATGTCACCATAACTTCAAAGGACATTACATTGACTTACATTAATTTCCTGGAGACTTACTCTGACCTTAACCTTAACTACTACTTACCTAACCCTAACCTTAAAAAACATCTTCTTCCATGTGGAAGACAAGTCCAACATGAGTAATAGCCGCTAGACCACAGAAACACATATACGCGTGCACACACACGCACACGCACACACATACACACACACACACACACACACACACACACACACACACACACACACACACACACACACACAGTCGTGTCTCCATGACTTGCATTGATTTGACTTATTTAACTAGTCTTAGTCTAACTTTAACCATAACTACTACTTAACAAACCCTAACCATTACCCTAACCTTAATCTTGAACCTTAAAACGCATCTTCTTCCATAACCAAGACATTCATTTATTCAGCTCTGTGTGTGTCATGTCCAGTGTCAAGGTCATTGTAGTAAACCAAAAACAGAAGGCTAAAGTGGTTGTTCAAAATACAGTACAACGCAAAGTAGACGTGTGGAACAGTCAACATGACTGAAGTAAAACAGCTGTAAAACTGACTTGGCCTTCTCTGATCACCTCTTGTTCTTATGGCCCCATCACTGGTAGCACAAGAGAGACGACACCCATATACTGTAACATTTGGAAATAAGATGAGTGTGGGAGACTGCTGCAGAGGTTCATAGAGGATGTGAGGCTGCAAGAGCAACATGGGAAAGAATAGAGGTGTAACAGCTTTGGTTTGAGGATTAACATACTACTCAAAGTCAGAAATGCATAATGTAAATGGCTTAAAACCTATTCCACATGAATGAGTGAAGTAATAAATGGCCATAAAATAGTTTTGCCTGTATTGGATAGTTGACAGTAAAACTAGACTAACACTGGAATCTGTTATATATATATATATATATATATATATAATATATCAGTCTATAAACATTTAATAAATGGTTTATAGGACACTTAACGTAGTTGTAAAGCAACTAAAAGGACATTTCAAGCGTTTATTTGTGTACTGTATTTGTCAACAATTATGACTTCTAAGTCATATTCCATATAATTACAAATGTGTTTTACTAATCAGGATCAGGATATTTTACTGTTGAACAATCAAGTTTTAAGTGCTCTCTGGTGGACAGACTGTTATAATGACTTGGTTGGCATTTCTGTAGCCAGATATTTCTGAAGTTCACCAATATTATAGCTGATACATCTCTCTGGTGGATTCATTTCTCTAGGTCTAGTTAACAGTGGTTGTAACAAAGATCTCTGTCAGAGCTGAACCCAGAAACAGAGGTGCTGAATTTCTTTTCTCTCTGGGGGACCCAAAACATATAAATCTATACAAAACCTACAAACTGCACAAAAGCCATCACATAACCATCAATTTATGAGTCAAAAAAGTCCACGTCTTCACAAAATATGAGTCAACCAAATTAAATCAATCGCAAAAAAAATAATTTTTGCAATAAATCGAGACTGAGTGCCACATACACACACTTGGATTGATATATGTGAGGCTGTTTACACAGGCGACAAAGTGCGCCAATCAACCACTAACCACAGCTGCTCAGACACTGTAATACAGCTATACTTTATAGACTGACTCACCACAGGTGTCGAGTGCTGTTACAGACATCGTGCTCCCCTGATTACTGAGGCAATAATCACATGCCTGGATGCATACATCACCGATCTCTGAATTTAATCTCCTCAACATTCTTGACATCTCAGTATCACATGTTAGAAATTAAAACTAAAAGTAAATTATTAGCAGGTATTAGCTTTCCTATGTGTCAGGACTGTAAATAAAACACAGGGAGTAGGAATAACAATAACAGTGAGTGAATTTTACAGTCATTTATGTATTCACAGGAGTGTGTGTGTGTGTGTGTGTGTGTGTGTGTGTGTGTGTGTGTGTGTGTGCGTGTGTGTGTGTGTGTGCGCGCGTGTCATGTGTTCCTTCACCTGCCAGAGAAAAGCACCATCATCACAGTGTAACTTAATGATTTATTTTCTATGTGCATTTATAAATACACATGTGTACATTATGTATGAAAGCCTAATGAGCAAGGAGCTACAGGTACATCCCACTCCCCTCTGGCTGCAGGAGGGATGCTGTGTGCATACATGTGTACCTGTATGTACTTCAGTGCAGGTCTGTGTGTGTGTGTGTGCGTGCACATGTGTAATGAATGACCTCCACCTCACGGCCGTTAGCATACTTTTCTCATTGATAATCCTGCTGTTTCTCCACAGATCCTTGTGTGCGGGTGCACAGGGATTTGGAGCAGGCTTTTGTTATGTGTGTTCCAGTGTTGCTCACATGCCTCGATCCTGGGAGTATCCTCAGGCCATGTTACACGTAAACCAGGGAAGGTATGTGTTTACACCCCGTAAGCCCTGCAGTGCTCCCACCCACATTCAGCATGACAGCTTCAGGAATGTAGGTTTTCAATTGCTTATTATTTATTTAAAGCTCAACTAAACAATATTTTTTTATTAATAATGGATCAATATTTGAAAGAGGTTCCTCACAGTAACTCTGCTGAGCTTCTGCTGTCTCTTTTTAGCTCTCTAAGGACACTGTATAGCTAAGTCTCAGCGCTCTCATCAACCTCATGTGCAACAGCAACAGGCAACTATTTTCAGTAAAATAGCTTGAGTATCACTCTCTGGATTTCCATCCACCTGATTCTGGGTGTAGTGTCAATTTTAGCATAAAAAAAGAAACAAATCTTGAAATACCACAAAAAAATTTACATTTGGCTGAGGAGGAAAATATTTGGATTGAAGCAAAATGCGGCAAAGAGCAGCAGGAACAGATCCAGTGAATAAATAACAACGTGCATGAAGCATGACAACACATAGCAGCAGATGAAAAATATCACATGTGTGTGGAATGAGGAGGAAACTTTCTCTAACTACTACGTCAAACAAACAGAATATTTCCATGTTTTCTACATTGTTTGGTTTAATGGCAGCTTACTGGAAAATTAGTCCTACCATATGTTTCTCAACAAACCAACGCTAATATTTGTATAACAGTGGATGGAGACATGTGTGAGACATCTGCTAAAGTTTGTGCTAAATTTGATGGAAACCCTGCTACTGACTACTGTCCATCAACCACGTACCAAGGCCATGGCTAACTGTGGACATGTCCTTGGTCTTGTTTTTGATTTTGAGGGTTTAAAAAGTTTGAGGACTATATTTTACTTTTTGCAAATACAAATACACACAATTTATACAATTTGTACAATACATATTTTTTTAATACTTCTTAAGGGAGACTCTTAGAATTAAACCCTTAAATTATTAAAGATTTACTTACAAACTGCCTGGAGCTTGTTCCAGCCTTCAGGATCTGGTGGAGACCAAAACAGAGGTAAAAGGAGAGTTCTTGTCAGCCAGAGAAAAACAAATCAAAGCTAATTTTGCTGTAAGTCTTTTAGGCGTGCAAATAGAAATTTGTTTTCCAACATTTTAAGGCAAAGGTTTGTCAGTTTATTTGACCCCTAATCACCAAAATAACAACAACAACAATGTGCGGCTTTAGATACAGCTTCTTCTTCCTGCCTTCTATATACTGTGGTAACAGTACACTATCAGGCACAATTTCCTCCACAGCTGCACATGTGCGGCACGCCTCCATACACAAACACACATGGATACTGTACAAATGTATATACTTAGATTAATATCCAAAGTCTCTGGTTGATAAACATATTCTTTTTTGCACCATGAGATCCTGTCCGTCTTCCTTATGTGACATTATTATATTCTGTGAAGCACTATTAGGTTTCATGTCGTTGCCAATACAAACTCTTAAACAGTTATTTGTGGCTAAAGCACTTCTGACCATCACAATATCATGTTCCCTGAGGGAAAACAAAGAAAATTTGATCTTTCATTTTTGGCCTCTTTGTTGTATTATCAGGGGTTCTATTCATTTTTAGAGGCACTGACTGTTAAAACACACACTGTATACTGAAAGAGATATGTTGGTTATGGAATATTACTGTTGCCCTGTCCTGACTGCCTTTTCTTAAGACTCAGCATTTAGTTTACACTACTGGTCAAAAGGTTTAGAACACCCAAATGTTTCCTGTTTTTATTGAAATTTAAGTAGTTTAAGTCCAGTGCATAACCTTTAATGGTACAAAAGTAAGTGGCAAACTGCCCAATAGAAGAAGGAAAAAAAGTTTAGGTCACCCAAAACTGAAAAAGTTGTGAAACTTTTGTAGAAAACAGGAATGAAGAAATTGGTTTACCTGCAGCTTTCCTGCAGTAATGGAAGTAAATGAAGCCTTGAAAGTTAATGCAAACAATTCCTTCAGGTGCCCCAACTTTGTTGGTTACTTACAAAACCACTGTCTGAACAAAGGCAGCGTTGGAACAAGCTGTTTCTACACTCTCTCATGCAGGGTTCATCCCACAACAACATAATGAGCCAAAACATCAGAAGAACTAGACGGTGGTTTCACATGATGAAGAGCAGCACAGTCTCCAGACTAAAACCACATGGAGCTGGTTTGTGATTAACTGGACAGAAGGTGAAAGCAAAGCAAACTTAAAGTGCAACATATTTGTGGGAACTTCTGCAACAGTGTTGGGATGAACTTTCTGAACAACATCTGATGTAAAAAAAAAGGTCATGGGTGTGTTCAGCTGCTGAATGAGTCACATTTAGTTCAACAAGATGACTTTTCTTGTTTTTAAAATCTTCAATCATTTATTTGTTCTATGCTCTAATTTCAGTAACACTGAAACATTGGATTATGTAAATCTAAATAACAGCTGGAAAAATTGAGCTAGCTTCCCATAGGCTCAAAAACAGGGAGGAACACGAAGATGCATCTGCATGGATGGTCTAACTTTTGACATATCTGCTCATTTCTATTAGCAACTTAGACTTTAGACTTTCCTTTATTCCACAATGACCCCTCCAGGTGCTGCAGTGCACACATAAGAAAACAAAAGAAATAGAAATCAGGTAGGTAGACATGGGGCTGCACAATTAATCAAAAGAAGGGAATAAAAAAGAGGAATCCTAGGAACTAATATTCCTTACAACGTTTCTTCTAGACTGGTAAGTAAACAGGTGTTAATGCTAACCATAACTATGTAACAATAGCAAAACTTACAAATAGCTCCTTTAAGCATGGGGCTGTGTAGATGTGTTGCTTCGCTTCAACCTGCATTGCGATAATTAACACGTAAATATGAGAATTCATGAAATATTCCCAATACAAAGAAATTATCTGCAAATGTGTGTTTGCATGTGTTTCGTTGGCTCGCTCAGTATGTTGCAGGACCAATTAGTAAAGGCGTGGGAGAAAGGGGGTTTCTGGGTATTTCCAACCGTCGGTCAAGCTCTCAGCCTTTAGTCTAGAAACCTGCACTGAGTCCTGGAGAGCATCACTGCACTGTGAGGGGGAATCAAGCTAGTTAACGAACAAAAACTTCAATGTCTGTCAAACAAAGGCTGCACACAAAACACTTCAGACTCACTGAAAACATTTATTGAACGGTCTGTCCTGCCGCCAGACAGTGCCGGCCTATTCCTCGTCCATTCAATACACACACTACCTTGTTAGCGGGGTTAGCTTTAATGCCACAGGAATAGGTCGGGTTCGGCGTCTTGCTGAAGGACACTGACAAAGACAGTCAACACTGATTTTTTGGAGCGATGGAACACTCTCTCATTCTACCACGACACCCTCCTGCACATTTTCGTCAGCCAGGTCTCCACTGTCCACTGCTGCATCTGTGTTCTTGACCCTGTGGTCGTGTCCTTGTTGATGTTCAGTGTGAGCCATGTTTGCAGAGGTATTTTATCTTTTTCTTAGAATGAAACCTTCTACATTCAAATGAGAACTGATCTTCCGATGATTGTTCTGTTTGGCCTTCCATCCCATCCAGACTTTATTCTCTCTCAGGCGCCCCTCCCCTGAATTGTGACTCCACTGGCCTCGCTGTCCCAGAAGCCCCTGCAAGGAAGGCAATATAACCCCGAACAGGAAACCAGTCAGCCTGTTATTACTGGCAGCCAATGGAGCGGCTGTGTTTTAATATTTATTCACCAAACCCCTCATACCACATAAATCAGGGGTGCAGAGGGGCAATGCTAGACCTTACCCACTGTTATAGAAACCACAAACGTCCTTGGACAGGAAGACAAGGTAAATAGTTGAGCAGATTGGCAGAGGGAGAAAACGATCGGCAGTGCCAACATAGAAACTGAGCTGGTACATTGATAAATAAGTGCAGAGCAATTTCGAACTTTACTGTGTGAGGAAAATTAAATGAAAGATTTATACTAATCAGAATCTAGTTTACTTTAAGTCCCAAGGATAATGAATGACAACAGTTTGCCTTCATGACACTTGTAGACACACACAGCTCATTATACACATATTGAATGTCACTATTCAACATAAACATCTGTCAGTACGTGCAGGATTCCTGATGTCTCATGCGAAGACGAAATATGGTTTTGCTTGGAGATAATTCTATCTATTCATTTATTTGGGGGGGGATTTATAGCATTTTCAGTTTTCATATGACATACAGCATAACTAATGTGTTTCTGTGTAAATTCCTCTTGTGAGCCTCACATAGTGTACATAATCACATTTCAGCAGGCGGGCCAGGCTGAGAAGGCAGCCAGGAGCAACATTCCCGAAGGAGGTCTGGGGTTCAGCTTTTAGTTCACCGCAACTCCGGCTGTTGTTTGAATCAAACCTGTGGACTTTTGAGTGTCACAGCTACACAGGGTGAGAACATAATAAAGCCAAATTGGAGTAAAGATTCATTAATGAATCAGCAGTCATTAACAGTGATGCATCCTCACCTAAGTCCGCCGCGTCGTCACACTCCCAGGCCGACGCCGACAGCTGGATTCCGTCCGTCACTTCCAAAGCCGAGGCCAAAATCCAGAGCAGGGGTGTAGCTAATCCTGCTGGGCTAACAAATTGGCTCTTATCTCTCCTCCGAGGAATCAACCTGTCAGATCTCGCAGATAGTGCTTGTGCAATGAAACGGTACTGTGCACACTGTTTAAACACATAAAGCCATTAGTGTGTCATGTTGGAACTTTGCGGGTCCCTGGGTCCTATAAACCCAGTTTCAGCCAGGCATAGGGATCAGCGGCCTTGGAAGCATAAACCGGCGCCCCAACATGGATCCTGTCACCAGCTAATACGTCTGTCATGGTTTTTTTTAATCCGGCACTTAACAAGAGGGAAAACACTCAAGCCATTCACTTCTGACAGATCCTCAAGAAGGTGATTTTATTGCAGAAACAGCCAGATCTCCAGTTCAGTGGGAGGCCAGAATATCGGAGAATCCCCAGAAGCGCACAGATATTGTGTTACACCGCATAATTGATAAAAAGGTACAGGCTTTATACGTTTTCAGTTTTGCTTGTATATACATCGTTATTCTGCTTAGGAGCAGGGGCAAAGGTGTGCGGAAACACGGTGCAAGTTTCCCTCATAAACTGTCAGCTCGTTGAACACCAGGAGATTCATGCGGGTCTCAGCCAATGGAAAAAGCTCAAAGTTGTTTCTAGGTGTCCTTAAGGCCCAGTGTCATGGGGAGTATCAGGTATCAGGTACGCTGCACATGCTCGGTGCTCCTCCCTTTTATAGAAAGCCCAGATGTTTATAAGAAGATTTATAAGCAGCTGAGCGGCAGCATGGAGCTGAGGCTGTGTAGCAGACCATGGCTTTTAGCCTGGCACTTTGTTTTTGCAGGTTGCTAATTCTTTCTGGAGCGTGCAGTTTGAAGAGGAGGTATATGGAGCTGAGGAAAGGAACAGCACCCATGGGGCTGATAAAGTCAAAAGCAGCCTTGATCAAACCTGCACGGAGACACTGAGGTGTTTTTTAAGTTTGTTGTTCGCTCTGAAGTAGGAACATGAGGTATTGAATGTGTTGCTAGTTTGCCTGCCTGCTCATCTGTGTGTGAACAAACACCCTCTTGAGGACTTTTATCTGTGTAATTTTGTTAGCAAGGAGGCGAGCGAGGGAGAGAGTGAGAGACAGAGAGGAGGGGAGGATTACAGAAATTAACTGATGCTGTGGATACAAGAGAGAGAGCTGAAAAGAGATATTTTAACCCTGTAAACATAAATATATCAAAATCTAATGTACAGCTATACATATATATACCTATCACCATATAAAACAAAAGAAGAAAAAGAGAGGAGCAGAGGAGACTGTACATGTGTACACATATAAGTGTGACAGGAACAAGCGTTAGAGCAGCTCAAAGACCAGAACAAAGAGGAGGAGAGAGTTAAGCAGCACAGACAAAATCACATATAAAAGCAAATATTAAAAAGCTGTATACAGTATAATACTCTACACCAGTGCACATGGATACAAGCAGCATTTTCCACTGCACATGATGACTAATGTTATTATTTCTAATAAAATTAAAACAGTGGCCCTGTTTTATGTAAAGACTCCCTCCAATGAAAGTCTAGTTTCTAACCTTATTAACATCCATATGATGTTTTTTTTATAAAATACAAGAATGGAGCCTACCCATCACAGCCAGCTGACTTTTCGGGGTCCAGTGAGGGCAATTCCTTTAAAACCTCTCTTTCAACAAAAGGGTTGGATGGAAAACCTGTGGGAGGCTGAGTGTAAACAAGATGCTGATGGACAAGAGGCTGTGCGAGGGGTATCGGTCCTCAGGCAACTCATGTTAGAGGAAACAGATATACCCAGACTTTTATAAGATGAAGATTGAAAAGATCAGCCATACGATTCCTATCAGACACCAGAACATTATCTGCTCTGACCGACACAGGCAAGCAGGAACAGCTGTGGATTAGAGCCACTTGGTATAATTTTATCCTTGAAGTAGTTGGATTTTGACTGTCGCGCTGCTTGTGTAGCCTTGTTCCGAAGTTGACAAAACACGTCAGGTCTGTCAGCTGGGGATCAGGCTCACCCTGAGTATTTATAGAGTATCGTTTTTTCAAACTCTAAGAAGACTAATCTGTCCAGGTAATTTGATAGAATAACCTTTACGAACACAAGCAATAAAACAGTGATCACTAATATCATTACAAAACACACCAGAATGGTACAAATGTGGAGAGGTAGTAAGAAAAATCACATCAATCAGTGTAGTCTTATCAGATAGCCTATATTAGGATCATATCTTGTGGGAGGAGTTATTAATTGATGGAGATTCAAGGATTTAAATTGTTGCAAAATATTCTCCGAAGGTTTCAGCACGTCCCAATTGAGATCGCCTAATAAAACCAGCTCAGAGCTCAGTAGAAGGTGCCAAGGCCTTGCTTAAGGCCATTAGGGTACAAACAGAGAGCTACTGTCAACAAGAACTTATTTGGTAACTTCATGTTAAGAACCAATGACTCTAACTGTTTAGGAATAGACTTATCTAAGGCAATAGAGCAAAACTTGTGACTCCTCCACCCATAGACAGCCTGTTTTGCCCGAAAAGGAATATCACCGGGCAGATTTAAGTCAGTATGAGAGGCAGACTAACGCAACCATATTCCTAAATTAATACAATCTCAGGTTTTGAGCTTTCAACCCATTCTGTGAGCTGATCCATTTAGGGAAATGAACCCATGCACATAATAACAATGTCATCTCAAAAAGCTGCTTCGGGATATCGCATGGTAGCAGAGGTCATCTGAAAAGGCCTCTGTTAAATAAATGAAACAACAGTGGTAGCAACAGAGGTATTATGAGCTTTACAGAGTCCAGCATGTAACACACAGTGGCAGAGATGTTAGCAGCTACTCACAGTTCAACATGAAGCACAGAATAGCAATGCTTGCTATATGGAGGCCATCATTCATTGTATAGATAACAAAAAAAGCACATTAAATGTATGTTCTCATCAAAGCTGACTTCATGTCAGGCACAACAAGTCTCAAGTCATTTTTTAAATCCTTCAGGTCCTTCAACTTTAGTAGTAAATCTACATCCTAATATTTCAGGTAAAGATTCAGGTAAATATTTTTCATATTTGAGGCCAAGTCATTTCACTGCAATGGCCTGGTTGAACCTGTCTTATTTGTTTATTTCTTATACTTCTTAGTCTTTAAGGATTCAAGTATCACGACAGGTTAAATTCAAGTCTAAAATCTGCTTTTATGTTACTTATTGCCCTGCCCCCAATTTCCCCCCAAAAAACAACTAAGTCAGATTTGAGTCCACATGTGTGGTCTTAAATCTACAGCTGTAGTTTTCACACGTGAAATGTCCTGATTTCACATGGGACTTTTGTCACTTAGAAAACAAGTATTAAAATGTCTAGAAACCACATGTACCTATAAGTGTCACGTCACGCTAAATTACCAAATTCACATGTGCTTTTGTCAAAGTTATGTCCATCTGTCTATGTCTAGAGAACCATATAATACCCATTCTATACTATGAGGAAGAGGAAGAGAAAGAAAAGAGAGAAGACTAGAGAAGAGATAATGATGGTGAGGGAAGGAAAAGGGAGAGAAAAAAGAGCAACTGGAGGAGGACAGAATAATCATTCTCACCCCGGGCATATCTGCCCAGTTAATGACTAGGTGAGGAGAATCTGTGTCACCGGGTGGCATGGCAGGCAGTGGCAGTGGCAGTGGTTGACACTCATGGACCAGCTGGATAGTCAAAGACAAAGAGACAGCAATTTTATTCAATCACTACTGATGTTAAATGTATTTAACCCTCCATGTCTTATCATCTCTGCTTCACAAGAACCACAACTGAGATCAGTCTGTGTTAGTCAGTATTCAACTAAATCAAATAAAGAGAGAAACACGGAGCTTGACTCACATTATTTGATCCCATGTGAAGGTGAAATGACAAAACTGTCACAAAAATGTGACAGAAAAACAAGACGCATGCAGACAAACAGAACGAGAGATGGACAGGCGGCCTGATTGATGATGACTTACTCTGTATTATCCCCCAGTCGTGTCACGGTTAGAGGAGAAAACAGGGCTGGATGAACATGACTATTATTCTTGTCTGTGATAGGATATGAACCTAATCTAATCTCCTCATAGCCAGAGGTAAAAGAACGCTCTTCGCCCAGCACTTCAGTAAATGTGCAGGTGTACAAAGAAAGACATGTGTTCTTAAAACAGTCTGTCATTTAATATGAAACTTAATGCACAGCACCATGACAGTTCTGTGACTGTTAACTATGCATTTTAACAAAGTGGGATTTACGAGTTAATATGGCCAGTATGGAAACACTATCTACTGTCCTTTTGCCTTTTCAAATACTGAAAGTTCAGACTTAAAAAAGATTGTACATTCAGGCAATTCGTTTTTTCATTTTAAAACATTAAAACAAAAAACAAAAAAACAGAGCTGTTTTCCCATTTTTGTTGTCAGAATTTTAAAAAAAAACAAGAACACTAAATTGTAAGAATTCAGGTGTTTAAAAATTGCTTTTTTTCAACAAAAAAAACGAAATGGAAATACCATGTTTTTCTTTTTGGTTTTGTTTTTTGGTTTAAAATGAAAAAAATGAACTGCCTAAAAGTACATGGACCTTGAAATGTAACATCTTAAGATGACTTGTTATGATTCATGGTTTGTAGTCAAGCGCAACGCCATTAAGCCCCTTTTCCATTGGTCAGCTAAGAACCGCTAACATTGGGCTTTTTTTCAGCAATGGAAAAGGGTTGGCAATTGGCATTCACTCCTACAGGTCAAATGACTCTGCAGTAGACACGGGTATTTATTAACTGCGGCTCAGATCGGCATCAATGTAAACATGTGAACACGCCAATTTCCGTCCCCTTTTCTGTGCTGTGGCATCTTTCAGAGCAAACACTATGAGCACACCTTTCACCTGCCCAGCACAGTGCTGTTAAACCAGAAACACAGCAGCTACACTGTGCTCGGGGATGAAAGAGTGAGCTGCAGCCCCAAAATATGTTTTAAAAACACACAATCACTGAAATCACAATTAAATTATTTGAATTTTCATGTTTTTATTTATTCTGTTATTCAATTCAAATGTGCCTATATTTTCATCTATGAAGTTCTATAAATCCCCCAACATGATGTTTCAAAGCCCTCACACAACCACAAATAAAATGGAAAGATACTGAATCCATTATTTTGGATGGCTGAAAAGTCAAATTTAAATATGAGAAAGAAAAAGGAATCTGCAAATACTATCCCACCATGTGTACAAGTCTGGATCAAAGCTCAAAAACCAAAACCATGAAAAAACAAGTTCTCTCACAAGCATCTGCGTCGTTAGCATCATGGGTTTAGCCCGGAATGTTTTCTGACGATCCCTGAATCTTGCTGACGGAGGAAAAAATCTGTTATCGTCATGAAATTCAGATAATTTAATTCCCAACCACCCCCGACTCTTGCTGCTGCTGCCTGTGTGTGGATGTAGAGAGACTAAGGGAGTGGGTGGGGCTTGGTCACAGCCTACAAGCTCAGTCCTCTGAGTTCTCTGCACAGCTGTTTTCGGTCTGAACTCCTGTTAAGGAAATGTGTCCATTACATGTCTTATTTCAGTATGTGCTTATTTAATAAAGCAGTTCCTGTTCCTTTCATAGTGGTCACCAGAGTCAGGACAATCTGCCAGAACAATAGTGTCATCAGCCACTTTTTGATCTCAGTGTCCCTCATGGAGAAGGGTTTTTGCAGGATTTGAAAGGTTTTAAAAAGCATTGAATTCAGTTTTCTGAAAGGACAATCTATTGAACAATCCTAAATCTAATTAATAAAAGTCTTAATTCTTTCTCTTGCCTGCTGTAGGTTTTGTTATAACATGTTTTTGTGTGGCTTTTTGATACTTTTCTGTCAGCACCATCAGACCGGTAGCAATCACTGTCTCTACTGCTGCTACAGTAGTCAGGAATATCACCAGCTCATAATTGACAAGTCAAGATTTTATCCAAAACTTAAATGAATTTAAATGAATCAATCATTGTTAACTCATTAATCCATCCATCCACTTATCCGTGTCAACGTCGCATTGATTTCATCAATTATATCATTAAGAATTATTTTTATAGGCTACTGCTGGGAAGAACAGACAAAAAGTGGACATATTAAATCATTCTAGACCATGAGGCTGCTGGTTATTTTATTATTACAACATCAATGGCCAGATATTATAAAGATGTAAAATAAAATGAATAAGTAGAGTAGCGATTAAACATTGATGCCATAGGTTTGAGACTTCTCAGCTGCCCTGCAGATGTACATTCTCTTAAAAATGTCATCATCAAATTAAATGTAATGTTTGTAGCAATATAGTAAAATTAAATGAAATTTAGGCAATAGTGTTACAGGCAGAACAGCAGGGGCCACGCCAGAAACAAAAAATTGGCACACAGTGGACGCTCACACCCTGACCTCAGCTCCAGAAGGTCTGGGCTTAGCCCCAGACCTTCTCAACTCCTACAAACACCCTACAAAGATTTGATCAACTTCCATTCAAAATGGTTTTTCTGGTGCACAACTTATGTAACTAAAGCATACACTCAGAACAATCCATTTGGTTTAATTGTACAGGGACTGGAGAAATATATAATATATAATTAAACTCATAAACAACTTTATGCTATGCCACATAATGTAATGGCTAATGGATACAGAGCTGGAAGTTGTTGTCACAGTGGATATCACCAAGTGAAAGCCTTTAGAATATAAAAAGAGGAGGGCCAAGCACAGACCCCTGGAGGGTGCCTATAGAGAGCAGAAAACTGGCAGCAACAGAATGGCAGTCTTTAATGGCTATCAATTGAAAAGAAAGAGAAGCAGGGTACTGTTGATGTGTGAAATCGTGAATGATCCATAAGAATGGGTGTAAGTAAACTTGATCTGATCCTGTGGGCTGCCTCTGCTTCAGAGCTGGCCCAAGTGCTGCAAAATGGAGCGGATTCTTGATCCAAACTGGCTCATGTCTACACTCTCCAACCCAAACCAGCCAAATCTGACAGCTATAAAGAGCTGAAACAATTTAGCTGTTAAAATAAAGCAAACTGAAAGTTTCTGAAATACTAAATAACAATGCTAACTATACAGTACGAGCAACCCTTTCACATTACAAGGAGACATTTGATTCAGTGTCTGTACCAAAATATGATATTGTGGAGGTTTAATAATTAAGTGTCAAGGGTAAAGCAGAGCTGTCTAATGCAGACTGGATATTTTGATGTCAAGTGGCCATTTATTCTGCTCCATGACTCCAGTGCATAACAATCAAACCTTTCCATCATGGAAACTTGAGCCTCCGAAGGTTCAAGTTTATTCCGTCCCTGTACTTTCTCTCTCCTTTGTTACCAAATGAAACAGCTTTTAACAGCTTTATTTTTTGTCTGCCTGATTCACACCACAGCTCTTTGTCCCCCCCCCCCAATCTCTATTCATATCCCCCTTTTACCTTCTCTACTCCCTCTTCTAAGTTCAGTTCCATTCACCCTATTCCATTATCAAAACCATTTTACCATGCAGAGGCCGCTTGCTGCTTCCTCCCTGAGACGAACAGCCCTCCTTTCATAGAAAGGTGTTCTCTCTCTCTCCCATGAATGCATGGTATTAATAGCATCTACCTAGCATGCCGTTTTCACTGCAGTCTCACAAATGGAAATGTTTTGTAGGAAGGTGTACCTCTCAAAATTCTCTCAAAAGGACTCAGAGGAGTAGGTGCCACGCCACTGGCACTATTAGTATTTTTTTCAGGCTATGGCTGAATTATTGATCACAGTAGTCTAAAAGAGTGGCAGCTCACTAATCAATATCAAGCCCTTAAGGTTCCATTAGCTCTATTGTTCAATAATGACTGGTTCTTTGGCAAAGCATTTAACTGGCAGTAATGCCTCCTCAGAAGCCATATTCCCCATTAGCTCTATTCAACCTGTATGAGCCCTTGTCCAACATCAAAGCATGACATATGACACAATGACCAGGCTGGTGCCAACAGCTTCTAGCAGACGATTGGATTTCAACTTTATTTAATAGACATGGTCTATTTTGGTAGTCTGACATGACAGAAAGCAAGACCAGCTGACAGACACACATCCCTGACGTTTTATTACACAACGTAAAGGTGCAATCTATATATCCAGTCAGAGGCCTCATGAACAGTCTCAAAATTCCCCACAAACACTTGCAGCTTTCTCTATTTTTTTTCAGCTTTATTGGTAACATAACAAAAACAGGTGTGACATGTGTAGATGACAACAAAAACAATACAGAGAGATGACAACAATATGATCTGTATTGCATGAGTCTGTAATATATGTGTGCGTGTGTGTGTTTTGATGAACTTGTAGGAAGAATAAAATGTATAATAATAATAATAATAAGAGATCCCCTCCTACCCTCACACACACACACATATATACACACACACACTTGCACTTTTCTATAGATGTAATCAATTAAAAATCAATAACACACAGCAAAAACATAGGAAAGAATTATTTAAGTAAAGACATCCAACCAATCTAACATTTCCATAATGCGACTACATCTTAAACTCTCATATTTCCTGTTTACTCTCCCTTTGTGTGCATGTCTGTGTTTTCATTTCTGTTTTAATTAACAGAGCATTATCTGGTCACATTGAACTGACATTGATTTGACTGGTCTATTTACAATGCTGCTTTACAGAAGGAAAAAGAAGACGGATGACGACAAAAAGAAATGTGAAATGGATTGTTGAACAATTGTCTGTGTCTGCTTGGTTTTAGATTACTGAGAACTCTTTCTTACACTCACTCCTAATCACTCACTCCTAAGTCACTCCTAATATCTTTAAAGTTAGATTCTTCCAAAACCTTTCTCTTGTGTTTGTGCATGTTTGGAGTAATGAAACTTAAAGGAAGGTGGATTTTTTTTGCACATAAAAGACAAAACATTATTGTCCTTTGATTTTAATGGCTAGTAGACAGAAGCAAGTGCGTTCTGAATTAGTTTTTGTCATTTTGTGAGCAAGTCAGGGAAAATTTTGTTAATTTCATACAAGCAACACCTCCGACTGCTTTGGAGCAGCAGCTGGGAAATGTAAGCACCTTTTTGTACTATGGATCTGCATTAAAGGTTCCCTGTGGGGCCTAAACCAAGGTGAGTGTTCCTCACACATTGTGTGTATCATTCAGGCCTAACATGCATGCTGAATATCATAAAAATTGCAACGCTGATTTTAAAAATATTTCCTAGCCTGATTTGTTTACATGCATGTTTCTAAACTTGCAAAATTCATCTTCATTGTCTTTGCATGTATATTGCAACATTTCATTGCACGTTTCTGCTTTGGCCACATGCTCCCACATGTGGGACTTGTGCCTCCTCAAACATAACAGGGAGGCTCTCACACAAACATTTCTCTATAGCGCTACTAATGATTAGAAACTACACAGGGTATCTTTAATCTACAATTTTATAACTGCTGTGTCAGCAGCTGAACAGCATTGCATTCACAGTAAAAAAAAAATGAAAGGTTTACGGCTTTAAAAACAGCACAATCAGCTCCTGAAGAAAAGAAACAGTTAAAGGGAAGTAGGACAGATTCCAGTGTTTATGGCAACGGACAGCAGCTGGCGTGCAAGCAATAATATCTGGCCTGCCAGATTAATTTGATATGGTTTTTTAAATAAAAAAAGTAGCTCTCCTTTGCTAAAATAGATCTCTGTCTGAGCAGCAACAGTTACCCACAGAATCACTTCCTCTTTAGCGATTTTGCCTAGAAAATAATAGCGTAAAGATTTTTATCCTGAAATGTTGCTTGCTTGACAAACTTCTGATGGCGCTGACATGCATATGAAAAAAAAAATAACACGAGTTCAGTAAATCAGTCAGTCAAGCGTATAATATGTGACTGTGGGTGGCATGGAGCCATGGCATGGTGGGTGGCTTACAAACATCCGGAAGAAGCATCAAAATAGCGGAAACATAGGAATCACAAACTACGGTCAGGACTTTCAGAGCGGAAACAGAATGCAGATGATGAGCAAGATCCTGAATTACGATTCTACCCAAAAAGATTATCGTATGATCTTTTTTTTACCAGATTGCGAGGTTGGATAAATCAGAACTTTACGAAAAATCTGTTTACCAGTCATATATAGAACTCGAATGCTGACTTGAACAACACCCGGTAATTACAACATAAGCAGCATTAACAGAAGGAAAGAGTTCACACTTTAAATTGGTAAGAATCGTGTCTCTCCATGTTTTATTTGAAAAATGCAGTGTCTACAAATACTGATCTGGACACTGGTCACTGATCTGATCTGGACACTCAGATTTATTTAATCACCTCTATTATTAGAATATGACCTGCAGATTATTCTACTGTTACACTGACATCCTCATTAAGCAGGTGCTGTGATTTTTCCAGGAGGCCTGTAATGGAAGTGCCAGGCCTGCCTCTGTCAGTGATCTCTACTTTCTCTGCTACCTGTTAGTCGACTCCTGCCTGTTCTCGTACTCCCCACCCATAATGAAACTTAAGTAATGTGGTGGGTTTTTTTTTTTTAAACAAATTGTTTTTCATATTTTGTCCATTGTGAACTCATTGGGGTTTTATGTAATATGACATTCCTGTGCTGATGTTTTTCTTGTGTTTTAGTGATTTTTACAGCAGTATGCAGACATCCACTCAGCAGGACCTCTTCAGCCTTTTTCTTGGACCACTGACTGTGACCATCATAGCAGCCAGAAAATCTTCAGGCCTGTAATGAGCTAAAAACGAACAGAGAAGTTGAAACAAATGTGGTGTCGCCATAGTCCGTGGTTCTAGCTCAATCTCCAATTCAAATCCCTCAGTCACAGTCATGCTGAGG